>NW_027189165.1:0-300000 GCF_040958095.1 Procambarus clarkii
TCCAAAATATGGCTCAGGCCTTGATATTGGGATATTTGGGATATTTTGAAAACTGCAGGGAGGTTTGGGACAAATGTGACCAAACGCCGCTTTCAGTACTTGGCATATGTTGGTATAAAAAAGTAGCAATTTCAAACTGCGAATACGTGCAGAGAGCCAGAATTTGGCTCCAAAATATGGCTCAGGCCTCGAAATTGGGATATTTGGGATATTTCGAAAACTGCAGGGAAGTTTGTGCAAAATGTGACTCACTGCCGCTTTCAGGACTTGGCAAATGTTGGGTATAAAAAGTCGTAATACCAACTGTGAATACGTGCAGAGAGCCAGAATTTGGCTCCAAAATATGGCTCAGGCCTCGAAATTGGGATATTTGGGATATTTTGAAAACTGCAGGGAGGTTTGGGACAATTGTGACCAAACGCTGCTTACAGTACTTGGCATATGTTGGGTATAAATAAGTAGCAATTTCAAACTGCGAATACGTGCAGAGAGCCAGAATTTGGCTCCTCAATACGGCTCAGGCCTCGAAATTGGGATATTTGGGATATTTCGAAAACTGCAGGGGAGTTTGTGCAAAATGTGACTCACTGCCGCTTTCAAGACTTGGCATATGTTGGGTATAAAAAGTCGTAATAGCAAACTGCGAATACGTGCAGAGAGCCAGAATTGGCTCCAAAATATGGCTCAGGCCTCGAAATTGGGATATTTCGAAAAACTGCAGGGAGTTTGTGCAAAATGTGACTCACTGCCGCTTTCAGGACTTGGCATATGTTGGGTATAAAATGTCGTAATATCAAACTGCGAATACGTGCAGAGAGCCAAAATTTGGCTCAAAAATATGGCTCAGGCTTCGATATTTTGATGTTTGGGATATTTTGAAAACTGCAGGAAGGTTTGGACAAATGTGACCAAACGCCGCTTTCAGTAATTGGCATATGTTTCCTATAAAAAGTCGTAATATCAAACTGTGAATACGTGCAGAGAGCCTCAATTGGCTTCAAAATATGGCTCATGCCTCGAAATTGGGGTGTTTGGGATATTTTGAAAACTGCAGGGGAGTTTGTTCAAAATGTGACTCATTGCCTCTTTCAGTACTTTGCATATGTTGGGTATAATAAGTTGTAATTTCAAACTGCAAATACGTGCAGAGAGCCAGAATTTGGCTCCAAAATATGGCTCAGGCCTCGAAATTGGGATGTTTGAGATATTTTGAAAACTGCAGGAAGGTTTGGGACAAATGTGACCAAACGCCGCTTTCAGTACTTGGCATATGTTAGGTATAAAAAGTTGTAATTTCAAACTGCGAATACGTGCAGAGAGCCAGTATTTGGCTCCAAAATATGGCTCAGGCCTCGAAATTGGGATGTTTGGGATATTTTGAAAACTGCAGAGGAGTTTGTACAAATGTGACTCATTGCCGCTTTCAGGACTTGGCATATGTTGGGTAAAAAAAGTCGTAATATCAAACTGCTAATACGTTCAGAGAGCCAGAATTTGGCTCCAAAATATGGCTCAGGCTTTGATATTGGATTGTTTGGGATATTTTGAAAACTGCAGGAAGGTTTGGGACAAATATGACCAAACGCCGCTTTCAGTACTTGGCATAAGTTGGATATAAAAAGTATTAATATCAAACTGCGAATTCGTGCAGAGAGCCTGAATTTGGCTTCAAAATATGGCTCTGGCCTCGAAATTGGGGTGTTTGAGATATTTTGAAAACTGCAGGGGAGTTTGTGCAAAATGTGACTCATTGCCGCTTTCAGTACTTTGCATATGTTGGGTATAATAAGTTGTAATTTCAAACTACGAATACGCGCAGAGAGCCAGAATTTGGCTCCTAAATATGGCTCAGGCCTCGATATTGGGATATTTGGGATATTTTGAAAACTGCAGGGGAGATTGGGACAAATGTGACCAAACGCCGCTTTCAGTACCTGGCATATGTTGGGTATAAAAAAGTAGCAATTTAAAACTGCGAAAACGTGCAGAGAGCCAGAATTTGGCTCTAAAATATGGCTCAGGCCTCGAAATTGGGATATTTCGAAAACTGCAGGGAGTTTGTGCAAAATGTGACTCACTGCCGCTTTCAGGACTTGGCATATGTTGGGTATAAAATATCGTAATATCAAACTGCCAATACGTGCAGAGAGCCAAAATTTGGCTCAAAAATATGGCTCATGCCTCGAAATTGGGGTGTTTGGGATATTTTGAAAACTGCAGGGGAGTTTGTGCAAAATGTGACTCATTGCCTCTTTCAGTACTTTGCATATGATGGGTATAATAAGTTGGAATTTCAAACTGCGAATACGTGCAGAGAGCCAGAATTTGGCTCCAAAATATGGCTCAGGCCTCGAAATTGGGATGTTTGGGATATTTTGAAAACTGCAGAGGAGTTTGTGCAAAATGTGACTCACTGCCGCGTCCAGTACTTGGCATATGTTGGGTATAAAAATTCGTACCATCAAACTGCGAATACGATCAGAGAGCCAGAATTTGGCTCCAAAATATGGCTCAGGCCTCGAAATTGGGATATTTGGGATATTTTGAAAACTGCAGGGAGGTTTGGGACAATTGTGACCAAACGCCGCTTTCAGTACTTGGCATATGTTGGGTATAAAAAAGTAGCAATTTCAAACTGCGAATACGTGCAGAGAGCCAGAATTTGGCTCCAAAATATGGCTCAGGCCTTGAAATTGGGATATTTGGGATATTTCGAAAACTGCAGGGAAGTTTGTGCAAAATGTGACTCACTGCCGCTTTCAGGACTTGGCATATGTTGGGTATAAAAAGTCGTAATATCAAACTGCGAATACGTGCATAGAGCCAGAATTTGGCTCTAAAATATGGGTCAGGCCTCGAAATTGTGATGTTTGGGATATTTTGAAAACTGCAGGGAGTTTGTTCAAAATGTGACTCATTGCCGCTTTCAGGACTTGGCATATGTTGGGTATAAAAAGTCGTATATCAAACTGCTAATACGTTCAGAGAGCCAGAATTTGGCTCCAAAATATGGCTCAGGCTTCGATATTGGATTGTTTGGGATATTTTGAAAACTGCAGGAAGGTTTGGGACAAATATGACCAAACGCCGCTTTCAGTACTTGGCATAAGTTGGATATAAAAAGTATTAATATCAAACTGCGAATACGTGCAGAGAGCCTGAATTTGGCTTCAAAATATGGCTTCGGCCTCGAAATTGGGGTCTTTGAGATATTTTGAAAACTGCAGGGGAGTTTGTGCAAATTGTGACTCACTGCCGCTTTCAGGGCTTGGCATATGTTGGGTATAAAAAGTCGTAATATCAAACTGCGAATACGTGCATAGAGCCAGAATTTGGCTCCAAAATATGGCTCAGGCCTCGAAATTGGGATGTTTGGGATATTTTGAAAATTGCAGGGGAGTTTGTGCAAAATGTGACTCATTGCCGCTTTCAGGACTTGGCATATGTTGGGTATAAAAAGTCGTATATCAAACTGCGAATACGTGCAGAGAGCCTGAATTTGGCTTCAAAATATGGCTCATGCCTCGAAATTGGGGTGTTTGGGATTTTGAAAACTGCAGGGGAGTTTGTACAAAATGTGACTCATTGCCTGTTTCAGTACTTTGCATATGTTGGGTTTAATAAGTTGTAATTTCAAACTGCGAATACGTGCAGAGACCCAGAATTTGGCTCCAAAATATGGCTCAGGCCTTGAAATTGGGATATTTGGGATATTTCGAAAACTGCAGGGAAGTTTGTGCAAAATGTGACTCACTGCCGCTTTCAGGACTTGGCATATGTTGGGTATAAAAAGTCGTAATATCAAACTGCGAATACGTGCATAGAGCCAGAATTTGGCTCTAAAATATGGCTCAGGCCTCGAAATTGTGATGTTTGGGATATTTTGAAAACTGCAGGGGAGTTTGTTCAAAATGTGACTCATTGCCGCTTTCAGGACTTGGCATATGTTGGGTATAAAAAGTCGTAATATCAAACTGCTAATACGTTCAGAGAGCCAGAATTTGGCTCCAAAATATGGCTCAGGCTTCGATATTGGATTGTTTGGGATATTTTGAAAACTGCAGGAAGGTTTGGGACAAATATGACCAAACGCCGCTTTCAGTACTTGGCATAAGTTGGATATAAAAAGTATTAATATCAAACTGCGAATACGTGCAGAGAGCCTGAATTTGGCTTCAAAATATGGCTCCGGCCTCGAAATTGGGGTCTTTGGGATATTTTGAAAACTGCAGGGGAGTTTGTGCAAATTGTGACTCACTGCCGCTTTCAGGACTTGGCATATGTTGGGTATAAAAAGTCGTAATATCAAACTGCGAATACGTGCATAGAGCCAGAATTTGGCTCCAAAATATGGCTCAGGCCTCGAAATTGGGATGTTTGGGATATTTTGAAAATTGCAGGGGAGTTTGTGCAAAATGTGACTCATTGCCGCTTTCAGGACTTGGCATATGTTGGGTATAAAAAGTCGTATATCAAACTGCGAATACGTGCAGAGAGCCTGAATTTGGCTTCAAAATATGGCTCATGCCTCGAAATTGGGGTGTTTGGGATATTTTGAAAACTGCAGGGGAGTTTGTACAAAATGTGACTCATTGCCTGTTTCAGTACTTTGCATATGTTGGGTTTAATAAGTTGTAATTTCAAACTGCGAATACGTGCAGAGACCCAGAATTTGGCTCCAAAATATGGCTCAGGCCTCGAAATAGGGATATTTGGGATATTTCGAAAACTGCAGGGGAGTTTGTGCAAAATGTGACTCACTGCCGCTTTCAGAACTTGGCATATGTTGGGTATAAAAAGTCGTAATATCAAACTGCGAATACGTGCATAGAGCCAGAATTTGGCTCTAAAATATGGCTCAGGCCTCGAAATTGTGATGTTTGGGATATTTTGAAAACTGCAGGGGAGTTTGTGCAAAATGTGACTCATTGCCTCTTTCAGTACTTTGCATATGTTGGGTATAATAAGTTGTAATTTCAAACTGCGAATACGTGCAGCGAGCCAGAATTTGGTTCCAAAATATAGCTCAGGCCTTGATATTGGGATATTTGGGATATTTTGAAAACTGCAGGGAGGTTTGGGACAAATGTGACCAAACGCCGCTTTCAGTACTTGGCATATGTTGGGTATAAAAAAGTAGCAATTTCAAACTGCGAATACGTGCAGAGAGCCAGAATTTGGCTCCAAAATATGGCTCAGGCCTAGAAATTGGGATATTTGGGATATTTCGAAAACTGCAGGGAAGTTTGTGCAAAATGTGACTCACTGTCGCTTTCAAGACTTGGCATATGTTGGGTATAAAAAGTCGTAATATCAAACTGCGAATACGTGCAGAGAGCCAGAATTTGGCTCCAAAATATGGCTCAGGCCTCGAAATTGGGTTATTTCGAAAACTGCAGGGAGTTTGTGCAAAATGTGACTCACTGCCGCTTTCAGGACTTGGCATATGTTGGGTAAAAATGTCGTAATATCAAGCTGCGAATACGTGCAGAGAGCCAAAATTTGGCTCAAAAATATGGCTCAGGCTTCGATATTTTGATGTTTGGGATATTTTGAAAACTGCAGGAAGGTTTGGGACAAATGTGACCAAACGCCGCTTTCAGTAATAGGCATATGTTTCGTATAAAAAGTCGTAATATCAAACTGCGAATACGTGCAGAGAGCCTCAATTTGGCTTCAAAATATGGCTCATGCCTCGAAATTGGGGTGTTTGGGATATTTTGAAAACTGCAGGGGAGTTTGTTCAAAATGTGACTCATTGCCTCTTTCAGTACTTTGCATATGTTGGGTATAATAAGTTGTAATTTCAAACTGCGAATACGTGCAGAGAGCCAGAATTTGGCTCCAAAATATGGCTCAGGCCTCGAAATTGGGATGTTTAGGATATTTTGAAAACTGCAGGAAGGTTTGGGACAAATGTGACCAAACGCCGCTTTCAGTACTTGGCATATGTTAGGTATAAAAAGTTGTAATTTCAAACTGCGAATACGTGCAGAGAGCCAGTATTTGGCTCCAAAATATGGCTCAGGCCTCGAAATTGGGATGTTTGGGATATTTTGAAAACTGCAGAGGAGTTTGTTCAAAATGTGACTCATTGCCGCTTTCAGGACTTGGCATATGTTGGGTATAAAAAGTCGTAATATCAAACTGCTAATACGTTCAGAGAGCCAGAATTTGGCTCCAAAATATGGCTCAGGCTTCGATATTGGATTGTTTGGGATATTTTGAAAACTGCAGGAAGGTTTGGGACAAATATGACCAAACGCCGCTTCAGTACTTGGCATAAGTTGGATATAAAAAGTATTAATATCAAACTGCGAATACATGCAGAGAGCCTGAATTTGGCTTCAAAATATGGCTCCGGCCTCGAAATTGGGGTGTTTGGGATATTTTGAAAACTGCAGGGGAGTTTGTGCAAAATGTGACTCATTGCCGCTTTCAGTACTTTGCATATGTTGGGTATAATAAGTTGTAATTTCAAACTGCGAATACGCGCAGAGAGCCAGAATTTGGCTCCTAAATATGGCTCAGGCCTCGATATTGGGATATTTGGGATATTTTGAAAACTGCAGGGGGGATTGGGACAATGTGACCAAACGCCGCTTTCAGTACTTGGCATATGTTGGGTATAAAAAATAAGCAATTTAAAACTGCGAAAACGTGCAGAGAGCCAGAATTTGGCTCTAAAATATGGCTCAGGCCTCGAAATTGGGATATTTCGAAAACTGCAGGGAGTTTGTGCAAAATGTGACTCACTGCCGCTTTCAGGACTTGGCATATGTTGGGTATAAAATGTCGTAATATCAAACTGCGAATACGTGCAGAGAGCCAAAATTTGGCTCAAAAATATGGCTCAGGCTTCGATATTTTGATGTTTGGGATATTTTGAAAACTGCAGGAAGGTTTCGGACAAATGTGACCAAATGCCGCTTTCAGTACTTGGCATATGTTTCGTATAAAAAGTCGTAATATCAAACTGCGAATACGTGCAGAGAGCCTCAATTTGGCTTCAAAATATGGCTCATGCCTCGAAATTGGGGTGTTTGGGATATTTTGAAAACTGCAGGGGAGTTTGTGCAAAATGTGACTCATTGCCTCTTTCAGTACTTTGCATATGTTGGGTATAATAAGTTGTAATTTCAAACTGCGAATACGTGCAGAGAGCCAGAATTTGGCTCCAAAATATGGCTCAGGCCTCGAAATTGGGATGTTTGGGATATTTTGAAAACTGCAGAGGAGTTTGTGCAACATGTGACTCACTGCCGCGTCCAGTACTTGGCATATGTTGGGTATAAAAAGTCGTACCATCAAACTGCGAGTACGATCAGAGAGCCAGAATTTGGCTCCAAAATATGGCTCAGGCCTCGAAATTGGGATATTTGGGATATTTTGAAAACTGCAGGGAGGTTTGGGACAATTGTGACCAAACGCCGCTTTCAGTACTTGGCTTATGTTGGGTATAAAAAGTAGCAATTTCAAACTGCGAATACGTGCAGAGAGCCAGAATTTGGATCCAAAATATGGCTAAGGCCACGAAATTGGGATATTTGGGATATTTCGAAAACTGCAGGGAAGTTTGTGCAAAATGTGACTCACTGCCGCTTTCAGGACTTGGCATATGTTGGGTATAAAAGTCGTAATATCAAACTGCGAATACGTGCAGAGAGCCAGAATTTGGCTCCAAAATATGGCTCAGGCCTCGAAATTGGGATATTTGGAATATTTTGAAAACTTCAGGGAGGTTTGGGACAATTGTGACCAATTGCCGCTTTCAGTACTTGGCATATGTTGGTATGAAAAATTAGCAATTTCAAACTGCGAATACGTGCAGAGAGCCAGAATTTGGCTCCAAAATATGGCTCAGGCCTCGAAATAGGGATATTTGGGATATTTCGAAAACTGCAGGGGAGTTTGTGCAAAATGTGACTCACTGCCGCTTTCAGGACTTGGCATATGTTGGGTATAAAAAGTCGTAATATCAAACTGCGAATACGTGCATAGAGCCAGAATTTGGCTCTAAAATATGGGTCAGGCCTCGAAATTGTGATGTTTGGGATATTTTGAAAACTGCAGGGGAGTTTGTTCAAAATGTGACTCATTGCCGCTTTCAGGACTTGGCATATGTTGGGTATAAAAAGTCGTAATATCAAACTGCTAATACGTTCAGAGAGCCAGGATTTGGCTCCAAAATATGGCTCAGGCTTCGATATTGGATTGTTTGGGATATTTTGAAAACTGCAGGAAGGTTTGGGACAAATATGACCAAACGCCACTTTCAGTACTTGGCATAAGTTGGATATAAAAAGTATTAATATCAAACTGCGAATACGTGCAGAGAGCCTGAATTTGGCTTCAAAATATGGCTCCGGCCTCGAAATTAGGGTGTTTGGGATATTTTGAAAACTGCAGGGGAGTTTGTGCAAATTGTGACTCACTGCCGCTTTCAGGACTTGGCATATGTTGGGTATAAAAAGTCGTAATATCAAACTGCGAATACGTGCATAGAGCCAGAATTTGGCTCCAAAATATGGCTCAGGCCTCGAAATTGGATGTTTGGGATATTTTGAAAATTGCAGGGGAGTTTGTGCAAAATGTGACTCATTGCCGCTTTCAGGACTTGGCATATGTTGGGTATAAAAAGTCGTATATCAAACTGTGAATACGTGCAGAGAGCCTGAATTTGGCTTCAAAATATGGCTCATGCCTCGAAATTGGGGTGTTTGGGATATTTTGAAAACTGCAGGGGAGTTTGTACAAAATGTGACTCATTGCCTCTTTCAGTACTTTGCATATGTTGGGTATAATAAGTTGTAATTTCAAACTGCGAATACGTGCAGAGACCCAGAATTTGGCTCCAAAATATGGCTCAGGCCTCGAAATAGGGATATTTGGGATATTTCGAAAACTGCAGGGAGTTTGTGCAAAATGTGACTCACTGCCGCTTTCAGAACTTGGCATATGTTGGGTATAAAAAGTCGTAATATCAAACTGCGAATACGTGCATAGAGCCAGAATTTGGCTCTAAAATATGGCTCAGGCCTCGAAATTGTGATGTTTGGGATATTTCGAAAACTGCAGGGGAGTTTGTGCAAAATGTGACTCACTGCCGCTTTCAGAACTTGGCATATGTTGGGTATAAAAAGTCGTAATATCAAACTGCGAATACGTGCAGAGAGCCAGAATTTGGCTCCAAAATATGGCTCAGGCTTCGATTTTGGGTTGTTTGGGACATTTTGAAAACTGCAGGAAGGTTTGGGACAAATGTGACCAAATGCCGCTTTCAGGACTTGGCATATGTTGGGTATAAAAAGTCGTAATATCAAACTGTGAATACGTGCAGAGAGCCTGAATTTGGCTTCAAAATATAGCTCATGCCTCGAAATTGAGGTGTTTGGGATATTTTGAAAACTGCAGGGAGTTTGTGCAAAATGTGACTCATTGCCTCTTTCAGTACTTTGCATATGTTGGGTATAATAAGTTGTAATTTCAAACTGCGAATACGTGCAGCGAGCCAGAATTTGGCTCCAAAATATAGCTCAGGCCTTGATATTGGGATATTTGGGATATTTTCAAAACTGCAGGGAGGTTTGTGCAAAATGTGACTCATTGCCGCTTTCAGTACTTGGCATATGTTGGTTATAAAAGTCGTAATTTAAAACAGCGAATACGTGCAGAGAGCCAGAATTTGGCTCCAAATATGGCTCAGGCCTCGATATTGGGATGTTTAGGATATTTTGAAAACTGCAGGGTGGATTGGGACAAATGTGACACAAACGCCGCTTTCAGACATGGCATATGTTGGGTATAAAAAGTCGTAATTTCAAACTGCGAATACATGCAGAGAGCCAGAATTTGGCTCCAAAATATGGCTCAGGCCTCGAAATTGGGATATTTGGGATATATTGAAAACTGCAGGGAGGTTTGGGACAAATGGGACCAAACGCAGCTTTCAGTACTTGGCATATGTTGGGTATAAAAAGACGTAATTTCGAACTGCGAATACGTGCATAGAGCCAGAATTTGGCTCCAAAATATGGCTCAGGCCTCGAAATTGGGATGTTTGGATATTTTGAAAACTGCAGGAAGGTTTGGGACAAATGTGACCAAACGCAGCTTTCAGTACTTGGCATATGTTAGGTATAAAAAGTTGTAATTTCAAACTGCGAATACGTGCAGAGAGCCAGAATTTGGCTCCAAAATATGGCTCAGGCCTCGAAATTGGATGTTTGGGATATTTGAAAACTGCAGAGGAGTTTGTGCAAAATGTGACTCACTGCCGCGTCCAGTACTTGGCATATGTTGGGTATAAAAAGTCGTACCATCAAACTGCGAATACGATCAGAGAGCCAGAATTTGGCTCCAAAATATGGCTCAGGCCTCGAAATTGGGATATTTGGGATATTTTGAAAACTGCAGGGAGGTTTGGGACAATTGTGACCAAGCGCCGCTTTCAGTACTTGGCATATGTTGGGTATAAAAAGTCGTAATATCAAACTGCGAATACGTGCAGAGAGCCAGAATTTGGCTCCAAAATATGGCTCAGGCCTCTAAATTGGGATATTTGGGATATTTTGAAAACTGCAGGGAGGTTTGGGACAAATGGGACCAAACGCAGCTTTCAGTACTTGGCATATGTTGGGTATAAAAAGACGTAATTTCGAACAGCGAATACGTGCATAGAGCCAGAATTTGGCTCCAAAATATGGCTCAGGCCTCGAAATTGGGATGTTTGGGATATTTTGAAAACTGCAGGAAGGTTTGGGACAAATGTGACCAAACGCCGCTTTCAGTACTTGGCATACGTTAGGTATAAAAAGTTGTAATTTCAAACTGCGAATACGTGCAGAGAGCCAGAATTTGGCTCCAAAATATGGCTCAGGCCTCGAAATTGGGATGTTTGGGATATTTTGAAAACTGCAGAGGAGTTTGTGCAAAATGTGACTCACTGCCGCGTCCAGTACTTGGCATATGTTGGGTATAAAAAGTCGTACCATCAAACTGCGAATACGATCAGAGAGCCAGAATTTGGCTCCAAAATATGGCTCAGGCCTCGAAATTGGGATATTTGGGATATTTTGAAAACTGCAGGGAGGTTTGGGACAATTGTGACCAAACGCCGCTTCCAGTACTTGGCATATGTTGGTATGAAAAATTAGCAATTTCAAACTGCGAATACGTTCAGAGAGCCAGAATTTGGCTCCAAAATATGGCTCATGCCTCGAAATTGGGGTGTTTGGGATATTTCGAAAACTGCAGGGGAGTTTGTGCAAAATGTGACTCACTGCCGCTTTCAGGACTTGGCATATGTTGGGTATAAAAAGTCGTAATATCAAACTGCGAATACGTTCAGAGAGCCAGAATATGGCTCCAAAATATGGCTCAGGCTTCGATATTGGATTGTTTGGGATATTTTAAAAACTGCAGGAAGGTTTGGGACAAATATGACCAAACGCCGCTTTCAGTACTTGGCATAAGTTGGATATAAAAAGTATTAATATCAAACTGCGAATACGTGCAGAGAGCCTGAATTTGGCTTCAAAATATGGCTCCGGCCTCGAAATTGGGGTGTTTGGGATATTTTGAAAACTGCAGGGGAGTTTGTGCAAAATGTGACTCATTGCCGCTTTCAGTAATTTGCATATGTTGGGTATAATAAGTTGTAATTTCAAACTGCGAATACGTGCAGAGAGCCAGAATTTGGCTCCAAAATATGGCTCAGGCCTCGATATTGGGATATTTGGGATATTTTGAAAACTGCAGGGGGATTGGGACAAATGTGACCAAACGCCGCTTTCAGTATTTGGCATATGTTGGGTATAAAAAAGTCGCAATTTCAAACTGCGAAAACGTGCAGAGAGCCAGAATTTGGCTCCAAAATATGGCTCAGGCCTCGAAATTGGAATATTTCGAAAACTGCAGGGAGTTTGTGCAAATTGTGACTCACCGCCGCTTTCAGGACTTGGCATATGTTGGGTATAAAAAGTCGTAATATCAAACTGCGAATACGTGCATAGAGCCAGAATTTGGCTCCAAAATATGGCTCAGGCCTCGAAATTGGGATGTTTGGGATTTTTTGAAAATTGCAGGGGAGTTTGTGCAAAATGTGACTCATTGCCGCTTTCAGGACTTGGCATATGTTGGGTATAAAAAGTCGTAATATCAAACTGCGAATACGTGCAGAGAGCCAGAATTTGGCTCCAAAATATGGATCAGGCTTCGATATTGGGATGTTTGGGATATTTTGAAAACTGCAGGGAGGTTTGGGACAAATATGACCAAACGCCGCAATCAGTACTTGGCATATGTTGGGTATAAAAAAGTCGCAATTTCAAACTGCGAATACGTGCAGAGAGCCAGAATTTGGCTCTAAAATATAGCTCAGGCCTCGAAATTGGGATATTTGGGAATTTTGAAAACTGCAGGGAGGTTGGGACAAATGTGACGAAACGCCATTATCAGTACTTGGCATATGTTGGGTATAAAAAGACGTAATTTCAAACTGCGAATACGTGCAGAGAGCCAGAATTTGGCTCCAAAATATGGCTCAGGCCTCGAAATTGGGATATTTCGAAAACTGCAGGGAGTTTGTGCAAATTGTGACTCACCGCCGCTTTCAGGACTTGGCATATGTTGGGTATAAAAAGTCGTAATATCAAACTGCGAATACGTTCATAGAGCCAGAATTTGGCTCCAAAATATGGCTCAGGCCTCGAAATTGGGATGTTTGGGATATTTTGAAAATTGCAGGGGAGTTTGTGCAAAATGTGACTCATTGCCGCTTTTAGTACTTGCATATGTTGGGTATAAAAAGTCGTAATATCAAACTGCGAATACGTGCAGAGAGCCAGAATTTGGCTCCAAAATATGGATCAGGCTTCGATATTGGGATGTTTGGGATATTTTGAAAACTGCAGGGAGGTTTGGGACAAATATGACCAAACGCCGCAATCAGTACTTGGCATATGTTGGGTATAAAAAAGTCGCAATTTCAAACTGCGAATACGTGCAGAGAGCCAGAATTTGGCTCTAAAATATAGCTCAGGCCTCGAAATTGGGATATTTGGGATATTTTGAAAACTGCAGGGAGGTTTGGGACAAATGTGACGAAACGCCACTATCAGTACTTGGCATATGTTGGGTATAAAAAGACGTAATTTCAAACTGCGAATACGTGCAGAGAGCCAGAATTTGGCTCCAAAATATGGCTCAGGCCTGAAATTCGGATATTTGAGATATTTTGAAAACTGCAGGGAGGTTTGGGACAAATGTGACCTAACGCCGCTTTCAGTACTTGGCATATGTTGGGTATAAAAAGTCGGAATTTCAACTGCGAATACGTGCAGAGAGCCTGAATTTGGCTCCAAATTATGGCTCAGGCCTCGAAATTGGGATGTTTGGGATATTTTGAAAACTGCAGGGGGATTGGGACAAATGTGTCCAAACGCCGCTTTCAACACTTGGCATATGTTGGGTATAAAAAGGTCGTAATTTCAAACTGCAAATACGTGCATAGAGCCAGAATTTGGCTCCAAAATATGGCTCAGGCCTCGAAATTGGGATGTTTGGGATATTTTGAAAACTGCAGGGAGGTTTGGGACAAATGTGACCTAACGCCGCTTAGAGTACTTCCCAGCAAACAATTTAAGGTTGCCACAACATATCTGGAAAGTATTTGAAATGATTGGAAACGTTTGTTTTATCGTATCAGATACGATATTTTGTGTGGACTTTAATAGGTTTCCAAAACTTATAACCAAAACATACGTATCTAACACTAACTTGAGATGTTGTGGCAACTTTACAATCCTAACATGAGTCATTCATAATCCATTCATATCCAATATGAATCTCTTATGAAAGGCTTGAGCCTATAATCTGAACCCTTTTCACATCCTTGTGTTTAAAGTTAAATTTCTTGAAATTAAATTATATTATTTTATATTACATTATTTTTATAATATTTTATTTTATATTATATTATTATTTTCAATTTAAATATTAAAACCAATTTAAGGGTAAAAAAATCAAATAATTTATATTTCATTTATTATTTACTAACAAATCAGGAAAAATACAAAAACATATGCCCTATATAAATATATATATATATATATATATATAGATATATATAGAAGAGAAGATAGAAGAGAGAGAGAGAGAGAGAGAGAGAGAGAGAGAGAGAGAGAGAGAGAAGAGAGAAAGAGAGAGAGAAGAGAGAGAGAGAGAGAGAGAGAGAGAGAGAGAGAGAGAGAGAGAGAGAGAGAGAGAGAGAGAGAGAGAGAGAGAGAGAGAGAGAGAGAGAGAGAGGAGAGAGAGAGAGAGAGAGAGAGAGAGAGAGAGAGAGAGAGAGGGACAGAGTCAGAGCAGAGAGAGAGAGAGAGAGAGAGAGAGAGAGAGGAGAGAGAGAGAGAGAGAGAGAGAGAGAGAGAGAGAGAGAGAGAGAGAGAGAGAGAGAGAGAGAGAGAGAGAGAGAGAGAGAGAGAGGGAGAGTCAGAGCAGAGAGAGAGACAGAGAGAGAGAGAGAGAGAGAGAGAGAGAGAGAGAGAGAGAGAGAGAGAGAGAGGAGAGAGAGAGAGAGGAGAGAGAGAGAGAGAGAGAGAGGAGAGAGAGAGAGAGGAGAGAGAGAGAGAGAGAGAGAGGACAGAGAGAGAAGAGAGGAGAGAAGAGAGAGAGAGAGGAGAGAGAGAGGAGGAGAGAGAGAGAGAGAGGAGAGAGAGAGAGAGAGAGAGAGGAGAGAGAGAGAGAGAGAGAGAGAGAGAGAGAGAGAAGAGAGAGGAGAGAGAGAGAGAGAGAGAGAGAGAGAGAGAGAGAGAGAGAGAAGAGAGAGAGAGAGAGAGGAGAGAGAGAAGAGAGAGAGAGAGAGAGAGAGAGGAGAGAGAGAGAGAGGAGAGAGAGAGAGAGAGGAGAGAGAGAGAGAGAGAGAGAGAGAGAGAGAGAGAGAGAGAGAGAGAGAGAGAAGAGAGAGAGAGAGAGAGAGAGAAGAAGAGAGAGTTAGAGAGAGAAGAAGAGACATGCAGATAGAGTAATGTAAGAGAGAGAGAAGAGGAGAGAGAGGAGAGAGAAGAGTGTGAAAAGAAGAGAGAGACAACAAGAAAAATAGAGACAGAACAAGAATAGAGTGAGACAGAGAAGAAGAGAGGAGGGGAACGGAGAGAGGGAGGCTGTACAGCGGAGAGTGGCGGCTGTGGCGGATAGTGGCGGCGGCGGACAGTGGCGGCGGTGGTGGACAGTGACGGCGGGCGGACAGTGGTGACGGTGGCAGACAGTGGCGGCGGTGGTGGACAGTGGCGGCGGGCGGACAGTGGCGGTGGCGGACAGTGGTGGCGGTGGCGAACAGTGGCGGGGTGGCGGACAGTTGTAACACGGGTTTGGGTTCCTCTCTCTTTACTTCCTTCTACCTTCTTCTACTCCCTCTACCCGTATTCTTATTTATTATTCTCTACCAAGGGACTCCAAAACTTTTAACAAAGCCAACTCCACGCCACGTGGTCCTAAGACGATTGACGACTTAGGATTCTACACCCAGTATGACGTGACCTAAGCTCTGAACAAAACCCTAGAGTCACCTCTGCTGCCACCACCAGACCAGTAATACAAGAGCAATGATCGAGGTCTGGATCGATCACGCTAATTAATCAACCTAGGGGCTTGATCCCCACTATAAATGATGACCTTGAGTGTGGAATAAATTACACGGTAATGATAATTCCGATTCGATGTTAGAATCGGCGCCCAATGCAACTCTGCCTCGTGTGGACCACGTGACCAGGACAAGTATACACATAAACACATGGAAACAATAAAATGCAAATAATAACAAATTTAATTTATTAAAAGAAAACTAAAACAAAATCTAAATGTGTTCACTCCCTATCACTTTAACACTCCCTACTTGACCTGAATGGCAAATGAGAAGACTTTTCTATACATAACCATAGCAACTATACCTTGGGCGACCAGCTAGATGTCTTGGCTGGTCTTGGGGAGAGGTAAGATGTTTGACCTCTCCCAGTTGCTTCCGTGACCACACTAATTTTTTCCTTGTCTGGACTACCCCAGACAGAGTATTGTATCCTTCCGCATCGCTTACCCAGTTACTAGCAAGGTTTAAGTTATAACAATTAACCTCTGTTGTACTTAATTGATCCAGACTGGTTGAATTATTTACTGAATTAAATTACAAACATCTAACGGCAGAGCTGTTCCCGATCACAAAAATGGTTATTAAAACTTTGAGAAATATTAGACATGTCAACCCCTGATGACCTATGACCGCCGGTCACTCCGCCTTAAAAGTTAGATCTGATTCGTGACGTCACTGATGGTGACTTAACTCAATAATTAGAATACTCTTGATATTGTATCCAGTACTATTATACAATACAATTTTAATAAAATGAATAAAGGCTAATTTTCTCTAAATTACTGAATACTATAGGATGATTCATTATACGCAGTTTGAACAAAGCGTCGGTTATTTCCACCGCGAATTCCCCTGGGGGTCAGGTCACCATGCGGCTCAGCTTCCCATTCTCTTTTGTCGATAAACCCCTCTGGATAATTCTTACAACAGCCTAGTTTGTTACAACCCCCCCGCAAGCACTTAGTAAACCTTGTTAATTTGTTAAAATTCACGAGGTTTAGTATCCAAACCCACAATTCAACTCATGCCACAACAAAAGCTAACCTAACTAATAAAATTTGACAAATAATAGTCCAACATCATAATGAACATGTTCATATTTCAGAATTTCTCAGCTGTCAACTGACAGCAATCCTCCAATATCAGGAAACATACATCCTACCCTTACTGACATAGCTAAATAACATGTCCCTACTCTACCATCAAAAACTAGCTATTAAACTCTCTTGGCTCTTCACTAGCCAAGTCCATGTGTCCTCTAGAGCCGGCCACACCGTGCTCAAACAAACATTAAAGTTATATCATCAGACTGAACTTTCAGTCATCCGGGAGCGTACTACGGAACTATCAAGCTCACATCCGTGTACTAACCACTCCCCATCAATGTCAACCTTGACATGTTAAGGAACACGGATGTGAGCTTGATAGTTCCGTAGTACGCTCCCGGATGACTGAAAGTTCAGTCTGATGATATAACTTTAATGTTTGTTTGAGCACGGTGTGGCCGGCTCTAGAGGACACATGGACTTGGCTAGTGAAGAGCCAAGAGAGTTTATAGCTAGTTTTTGATGGTAGAGTAGGGACATGTTATTTAGCTATGTCAGTAAGGGTAGGATGTATGTTTCCTGATATTGGAGGATTGCTGTCAGTTGACAGCTGAGAAATTTCTGAAATATGAAGCAACCCGCCTCTACGACCTTCTGACACCACTCCTGCTAAGAGACACCGTTGGTACATCCAGTCCTGCTCTGCTGTGGTCATCTGCGACAAGTTTAACATCAAGACTACCGTGTGAACTGTGATTGATATGAAGGCGTGTGGACTGTCGAGAACAAGATTAATGGCCGAAGTAACATTTAGATTTGTTTTAGTTTTCTTTTAATAAATTAAATTTGTTATTAATTTGCATTTTATTGTTTCCATGTGTTTTATGTGTATACTTGTCCTGGTCACGTGGTCCACACGAGGCAGAGTTGCATTGGGCGCCGATTCTAACATCGAATCGGAATTATCATTACCGTGTAATTTATTCCACACTCAAGGTCATCATTTATAGTGGGGATCAAGCCCCTAGGTTGATTAATTAGCGTGATCGATCCAGACCTCGATCATTGCTCTTGTATTAATATCCCACCGCTGCCACCATTGTAACACGGGTTTGGGTTCCTCTCTCTTTACTTCCTTCTACCTTCTTTCTACTCCTCTACCCGTATTCTTATTTATTCTCTACCAAGGGACTCCAAAACTTTTAACAAAGCCAACTCCACGCCACGTGGTCCTAAGACGATTGACCGACTTAGGATTCTACACCCAGTATGACGTGACCTAAGCTCTGAACAAAACCCTAGAGTCACCTCTGCTGCCACCACCAGACAGTAATACAAGAGCAATGATCGAGGTCTGATCGATCACGCTAATTAATCAACCTAGGGCTTGATCCCCACTATAAATGATGACCTTGAGTGTGGAATAAATTACACGGTAATGATAATTCGATTCGATGTTAGAATCGGCGCCCAATGCAACTCTGCCTCGTGTGGACCACGTGACCAGGACAAGTATACACATAAAACACATGGAAACAATAAAATGCAAATTAATAACAAATTTAATTTATTAAAAGAAAACTAAAACAAAATCTAAATGTGTTCACTCCCTATCACTTTAACATCCCTACTTGACCTGAATGGCAAATGAGAAGACTATTTCTATACATAACCATAGCAACTATACCTTGGGCGACCAGCTAGATGTCTTGGCTGGTCTTGGGGAGAGGTAAGAGTTTGACCTCTCCCAGTTGCTTCCGTGACCACACTAATTTTTCCTTGTCTGGACTACCCAGACAGAGTATTGTATCCTTCCGCATCGCTTACCCAGTTACTAGCAAGGTTTAAGTTATAACAATTAACCTCTGTTGTACTTAATTGATCCAGATGGTTGAATTATTTTACTGAATTAAATTACAAACATCTAACGGCAGAGCTGTTCCCGATCACAAAAATGGTTATTAAAACTTGAGAAATATTAGACATGTCAACCCCTGATGACCTATGACCGCCGGTCACTCCGCCTTAAAAGTTAGATCTGATTCGTGACGTCACTGATGGTGACTTAAACTCAATAATTAGAATACTCTTGATATTGTATCCAGTACTATTATACAATACAATTTTAATAAAAATGAATAAAGGCTAATTTTCTCTAAATTACTGAATACTATAGGATGATTCATTATACGCAGTTTTGAACAAAGCGTCGGTTATTTCCACCGCGAATTCCCCTGGGGTCAGGTCACCATGCGGATCAGTTCCATTCTCTTTTGTCGATAAACCTCTGGATAATTCTTACAACAGCCTAGTTGTTACACAGTGGTGGCGGTGGCGGACAGTTGCGGCGGTGGTGGACAGTGGCGGCGGGCGGACAGTGGTGGCGGGCGGACAGTGACGGCGGTGGCGGACAGTGGTGGTGGCGGACAGTGGTGACGGTGGCGGACAGTGGCGGCGGTGGCGGACAGTGGTGGCGGTGGCGGACAGTGGTGGCGGTGGCGAACAGTGGCGGCGGGCGGACAGTGGTGGCGGGCGGACAGTGACGGCGGTGGCGGACAGTGGTGGCGGTGGCGGACAGTGGTGGCGGTGGCGGCGGGCGGACAGTGACGCGGGCGGACAGTGGCGGCGGGCGGCAGACAGTGACGGCGGTGGTGGACAGTGGCGGCGGGCGGACAGTGGCGGCGGTGGCGGACAGTGGCGGCGGGCGGACAGTGGCGGCGGGCGGACATTGGCATATGTTGGGTACAAAAAAGTTGCAATTTCAAACTGCGAATACGTGCAGAGAGCCAGAATTTGGCTCCTTAATATGGCTCAGGCATCGAAATTGGGATATTTGGGATATTTTCAAAACTACAGGAGAGTTTGTGCCAAATGTGACTCACTGCTGCTTTCAGGACTTGGCATATGTTGGGTATAAAAAGTCGTAATTTCAAACTGCAAATACGTGCAGAGAGCCAGAATTTGGCTGCAAAATATGGCTCAGGCCTCGAAATTGGGATATTTGGGATATTTCGATAACTGCAGGGGAGTTTGTGCAAAATGCACTCACTGCCGCTTAAAGGACTTGACATATGTTCGGTATGAAAAGTCGTAATTTCAAACTGCGAATACGTGCATAGAGCCGGAATTTGGCTACAAAATATGGCTCAGGCCTCGAAATTGGGATGTTTGGGATATTTTGAAAACTGCCGGGAGGTTTGTGCAAAATGTGACTCATTGCCGCTTTTAGTACTTGGCATATGTTGGGTAAAAAGTCGTAATATCAAACTGCGAATACGTGCAGAGAGCCAGAATTTGGCTCCAAAATGGATCAGGCTTCGATATTGGGATGTTTGGGATATTTTGAAAAACTGCAGGGAGGTTTGGGACAAATATGACCAAACGCCGCAATCAGTACTTGGCATATGTTGGGTATAAAAAAGTCGCAATTTCAAACTGCGAATACGTGCAGAGAGCCAGAATTTGGCTCTAAAATATAGCTCAGGCCTCGAAATTGGGATATTTGGGATATTTTGAAAACTGCAGGGAGGTTTGGGACAAATGTGACGAAACGCCACTATCAGTACTTGACATATGTTGGGTATAAAAAGACGTAATTTCAAACTGCGAATACGTGCAGAGAGCCAGAATTTGGCTCCAAAATATGGCTCAGGCCTCGAAATTGGGATATTTGAGATATTTTGAAAACTGCAGGGAGGTTTGGACAAATGTGACCTAACGCCGCTTTCAGTACTTGGCATATGTTGGGTATAAAAAGTCGGAATTTCAAACTGCGAATACGTGCAGAGAGCCTGAATTTGGCTCCAAATTATGGCTCAGGCTTCGAAATTGGGATGTTTGGGATATTTTGAAAACTGCAGGGGGGATTGGGACAAATGTGTCCAAACGCCGCTTTCAGCACTTGGCATATGTTGGGTATAAAAAGGTCGTAATTTCAAACTGCAAATACGTGCATAGAGCAGAGAATTTGGCTCCAAAATATGGCTCAGGCCTCGAAATTGGGATGTTTGGGATATTTGAAAACTGCAGGGAGGTTTGGGACAAATGTGACCAAAACGCCGCTTAGAGTACTTGGCATATGTTGGGTACAAAAAAGTTGCAATTTCAAACTGCGAATACGTGCAGAGAGCCAGAATTTGGCTCCATAATATGGCTCAGGCCTCGAAATTGGGATATTTGGGATTTTTGAAAACTGCAGGGAGGTTTGGGACAAATGTGACCTAACGCCGCTTAGAGTACTTCCCAGCAAACAATTTAAGGTTGCCACAACATATCTGGAAAGTATTGAAATGATTGGAAACGTTTGTTTTATCGTATCAGATACGATATGTGTGTGGACTAAATAGGTTTCCAAAACTTATAACCAAAACCTACGTACTAACACTAACTTGAGATGTTGTGGCAACTTTACAATCCTAACATGAGTCATTCATAATCCATTCATATACCAATATGAATCTCTTATGAAAGGCTTGAGCCATAATCTGAACCCTTTTCACATCCTTGTGTTTAAAGTTAAATTCTTGAAATTAAAATATATTTTATATTACATTATTTTTATTATATTTATTTTATATTATATTATTATTTTCAATTAAATATTAAAACCAATTTAAGGGTAAAAAAATCCAATAATTTATATTTCATTATTATTTACTAACAAATCAGGAAAAATACAAAAACATATGAACTATATAAATATATATATATATATATATATATATATATATATATATATATATTATATATATATATATATATATATATATATATATATATACATATATATATAGAAGAGAAGATAGAAGAGAGAGAGAGAGAGAGAGAGAAAGGAGAAGAGAGAGAGAAGAGAGGAGAGAGAGAGAGAGAAGAGAGAAGAGAGAGAGAGAGAGAGAGAGAGAGAGAGAGAGAGAGAGAGAGAGAGAGAGAGAGAGTGAGGAGAGAGAAGATATATATATATAGAGAGAGAGAGAGAGAGAGAAAAGAGAGAGGAGAGAGAGAAAAGAGAGAGAGAGAGAGAGAGAGAGAGAGAGAGAGAGAGAGAGAGAGAGAGAGAGAGAGAGAGAGAGAGAGAGAGAGAGAGAGAGAGAGAGAGAGAGAGAGAGAGAGAGAGAGAGAGAGACAGACAGACAGAGAGAGACAGAGATAGAGACAGAGACAGAAGAGGAGTGAGAGAAGAGAGAGGAGAGAGGAGAGAGAAGAGAGAAGAGAGAGAGAGAGAGAGAGAGAGAGAGAGAGAGACAGAGTCAGAGAGAGAGAGAGAGAGAGAGAGAGAGAGAGAGAGAGAGAGAGAGAGAGAGAGAGAGAGAGAGAGAGAGAGAGAGAAGAGAGAGAGGGACAGAGTCAGAGAGAGAGAGAGAGAGAGAGAGAGAGAGAGAGAGAGAGAGAGAGAGAGAGAGAGAGAGAGAGAGAGAGAGAGAGAGAGAGAGAGAGAGAGAGAGAGAGAGAGAGAGAGAGAGAGAGGGACAGAGTCAGAGCAGAGAGAGAGAGAGAGAGAGAGAGAGAGAGAGAGAGAGAGAGAGAGAGAGAGAGAGAGAGAGAGAGAGAGAGAGAGAGAGAGAGAGAGACAGAGAGAGAGAGAAGAGAGGAGAGAAGAGAGAAGAGAGGAGAGAGGAGAGAGGAGAGAGGAGAGAGAGAGGAGAGAGAGAGAGAGAGAGAGAGAGAGAGAGAGAGAAGAGAGAGGAGAGAGAGAGAGAGAGAGAGAGAGAGAGAGAGAGAGAGAGAGAGAGAGAGAGAGAGAGAGATAGAGAGAGAGAGAGAGAGAGAGAGAGAGAGAGAGAGAGAGAGAGAGAGAGAGAGAGAGAGAGAGAGAGAGAGAGAGAGAGAGAGAGAGAGAGAGAGAGAGAGAGAGAGAGAGAGAGAGAGAGAGAGAGAGAGAGAGAGAGAGAGAGAAGAAGAGAGAGTTAGAGAGAGAAGAAGAGACATGCAGATAGGTAATGTAAGAGAGAGAGAAGAGGAAGAGAGAGGGAGAGAGAAGAGTGTGAAAAGAAGAGAGAGACAACAAGAAAAATAGAGACAGAACAAGAATAGAGTGAGACAGAGAAGAAGAGAGGAGGGGAACGGAGCGAGGGGAGGCTGTACAGCGGAGAGTGGCGGCTGTGGCGGATAGTGGCGGCGGGCGGACAGTGGCGGCGGTGGTGGACAGTGACGGCGGGCGGACAGTGGTGGCGGTGGCAGACAGTGGCGGCGGTGGTGGACAGTGGCGGCGGGCGGACAGTGGCGGCGGGCGGACAGTGGTGGCGGTGGCGAACAGTGGCGGGGTGGCGGACAGTGGTGGCGGTGGCGGACAGTTTCGGCGGTGGTGGACAGTGGCGGCGGGCGGACAGTGGTGGCGGGCGGACAGTGACGGCGGTGGCGGACAGTGGTGGCGGTGGCGGACAGTGGTGGCGGTGGCGGACAGTGGCGGCGGTGGCGGACAGTGGTGGCGGTGGCGGACAGTGGTGGCGGGCGGACAGTGACGGCGGTGGCGGACAGTGGTGGCGGTGGCGGACAGTGGGGCGGTGGCGGCGGGCGGACAGTGACGCGGGTGGACAGTGGCGGCGGGCGGACAGTGACGGCGGTGGTGGACAGTGGCGGCGGGCGGACAGTGGCGGCGGTGGCGGACAGTGGCGGCGGGCGGACAGTGGCGGCTGGCGGACATTGGCATATGTTGGGTACAAAAAAGTTGCAATTTCAAACTGCGAATACGTGCAGAGAGCCAGAATTTGGCTCCCTAATATGGCTCAGGCCTCGAAATTGGGATATTTGGGATATTTTCAAAACTATAGGGGAGTTTGTGCCAAATGTGACTCACTGCCGCTTTCAGGACTTGGCATATGTTGGGTATAAAAAGTCGTAATTTCAAACTGCAAATACGTGCAGAGAGCCAGAATTTGGCTGCAAAATATGGCACAGGCCTCGAAATTGGGATATTTGGGATATTTCGATAACTGCAGGGGAGTTTGTGCAAATGCCACTCACTGCCGCTTAAAGGACTTGACATATGTTCGGTATGAAAAGTCGTAATTTCAAACTGCGAATACGTGCATAGAGCCGGAATTTGGCTAAAAAATGGCTCAGGCCTCGAAATTGGGATGTTTGGGATATTTTGAAAACTGCCGGGAGGTTTGTGCAAAATGTGACTCATTGCCGCTTTTAGTACTTGGCATATGTTGGGTATAAAAAGTTTTAATTTCAAACAGCGAATACGTGCAGAGAGCCAGAATTTGGCTCCAAAATATGGCTCAGGCCTCGATATTGGGATGTTTAGGATATTTTGAAAACTGCAGGGTGGATTGGGACAAATGTGACATAACGCCGCTTTCAGGACATGGCATATGTTGGGTATAAAAAGTCGTAATTTCAAACGGCGAATACGTGCAGAGAGCCAGAATTTGGCTCCAAAATATGGCTCAGGCCTCGATATTGGTAAGTTTGAGATATTTTGAAAACTGCAGGGGAGTTTGTGCATAATGTGACTCACTGCCGCGTCCAATACTTGGCATATGTTGGGTATAAAAAGTCGTAATATCAAACTGCGAATACATGCATAGAGCCAGAATTAGGCTCCAAAATATGGCTCAGGCCTCGAAATTGGGATATTTGGGATATTTTCAAAACTGCAGGGAGGTTTGGGACAAATGTGACCAAATGCCGCATTCAGTACTTGGCATATGTTGGGTATAAAAAAGTCGCAATTTCAAACTGCGAATACGTGCAGAGAGCCAGAATTTGGCTCCAAAATATGGCTCAGGCCTCGAAATTGGGATGTTTGGGATATTTTGAAAACTGGAGGGAGGTTTGGGACAAATGTGACCAAACACCGCTTTTAGTACTTGGCATATGTTGGGTATAAAAAGACGTTATTTCAAACTGCGAATACGTGCAGAGAGCCAGAATTTTGCTCCGAAATATGGCTCAGGCCTCGAAATTGGGATGTTAGGGATATTTTGAAAACTGCAGGGGAGTTTGTGCAAAATGTGACTCGCTGCCGCGTCCAGTACTTGGCATATGTTGGGTATAAAAAGTCGTAATATCAAACTGCGAATACGTGCAGAGAGCCAGAATTTGGCTCCAAAATATAGCTCAGGCCTCGAAATTGGGATATTTGGAATATTTTGAAAACTGCAGGGAGGCTTGGGACAAATGTGACCAAACGCCACATTCAGTACTTGGCATATGTTGGGTATAAAAAGACGTAATTTCAAACTGCGAATACGTGCAGAGAGCCAGAATTTGGCTCCAAAATATGGCTCAGACCTCGAAATTGGGATATTTGAGATATTTTGAAAACTGCAGGGAGGTTTGGGACAAATGTGACCAAACGCTGCTTTCAGTACTTGGCATATGTTGGGTATAAAAAGTCGTAATATCAAACTGCGAATACGTGCAGAGAGCCTGAATTTGGCTCCAAAATATGGCTCAGGCCTCGAAATTGGGATGTTTGGGATATTTTGAAAACTGCAGGGGGGATTGGGACAAATGTGTCCAAACGCCGCTTTCAGCACTTGGCATATGTTGGGTATAAAAAGTCGTAATATCAAACTGCGAATACGTGCATAGAGCCAGAATTTGGCTCCACAATATGGTTCAGGCCTCGAAATTGGGATGTTTGGGATATTTTGAAAACTAAAGGGAAGTTTGAGCAAAATGTGACTCACTGCCGTGTCCAGTACTTGGCATATGTTGGGTATAAAAAGTCGTAATATCAAACTACGAATACGTGCAGAGAGCCAGAATTTGGCCCCAAAATATAGCTCAGGCCTCGAAATTGGGATATTTGGGACATTTTGAAAACTGCAGGGAGGTTTGGGACAAATGTGACCAAACGCCTCTTTCTGTATTTGGCATATGTTGGGTATAAAAAGACGTAATTTCAAACTGCGAATACGTGCACAGAACCAGAATTTAGCTCCAAAATATGGCTCAGGCCTCGAAATTGGGATATTTGGGATGCTTTGAAAACTGCAGGGGGATTGGGAGAAATGTGTCCAAACGCCACCTTCAGCACTTGGCATATGTTGGGTATAAAAAAGTCGTAATTTCAAACTGGGAATACGTGCAGAGAGCCAGAATTTGGCTCCAAAACATGGCTCAGGCCTCGAAATTGGGATATTTGGGATATTTAGAAAACTGCAGGGAGGTTAGGGACAAATGTGACCAAACGCCGCTTTCAGTACTTGGCATATGTTTGGTATAAAAAAGTCGCAATTTCAAACTGCGAATACGTGCAGAGAGCCAGAATTTGGCTCCTAAATATGGCTCAGGCCTCGAAATTGGGATATTTGGGATATTTCGAAAACTGCTGGGGAGTTTGTGCAAAATGTGACTCACTGCCCCTTTCAGGACTTGGCATATGTTGGGTATAAATGTAACGGGGGGTGGGGGAAATAGCTCTATCTTGTCCATTATTCCACCCCCAGTTAACTAACGAGGCCGGGGGAAACAGCTCTCTCTAGTCCGTTATCCCGTCCCCAGTTAGCTAACTATTCTAGAGCACCTCCAGAGTTCCTAAGGCAACCTCTCTCGTTCAACACCTTGTAACCTAGGTATTTGACTACCTAGGTGCTAAGACTACAAGGCGCCGTAACTGGATCAGCTACCCGAAACTCTAGAGAGAACTCTAGAATACAGAATCATTGCCACAAACGTATAAGAGGAAACGAAAGAAAAGAAATGAAAAGTGAAGTAATTAGTGAGGGTTTGGGGTGAGAGGTAGAGAGGTGGGAGGAGCAAGGAGGGTCATTAGTTGAAAGTGAGAGTTCAGAGAGGGGGTGGAGGGAGAGGAATAGAGAGGAAGAAGTAGAAGAGTAGATAGTAGAAGACGAAATGCTGCCACCATCCATTCATGATCATTACATACAAGACAAGGAATGGAACTTGCCTGTATCACAAAATTCTCAAAAGATGTTATCATGAGTTCATTATTAGTATGTTCCCTCTGTACCATGCATCAACTCCAAACATGTATTCATTAATATCATGAAACCAGTAACCACAGAGGCTTTCTCACCTCAACTCAAAATCTCTAGGGAACAAAGTTAAACACAATTTAAATAATAAATTCATAATTATATTTCACATGAAGTATCATAATTTAGCAATTCAATTAAAATGTTCCAGTTTAATATGCAAAGTGAGTCATCATCCAAGAATTCGAGAACCCTACAACTTGACTGCCCCTGATCATCACACAACATATGTAAACACGACCAAGTCACCTTACTGCTCAACTCACCAAGTGTCTCTGCCTATAGCTGGATAGAGAGGGGGGGGGGTCTGTAGTTGACAGAGACTCCCGCCCTGCCGGCCGACAGCCTCCCTGTTAGGGCCGTCTCCTCTGCTTCTGCTGACTGCCGTTCTGTCTGTTCAATGCTTCATGCTCGATAGCTCTCCGAGTTTATATTGGGGAACCTAGTAGCTAACTCCGCCCACAAATAGATAGCCTCCGGCACTACCAAGCCACTCCTTAAACGTCGGCATGTTTGAAGGCTACCCGGCTCCAATTATACGCTTAGCGGAAGCAAGGTGAAATTCTCATGATCTGACCTCAGGTCACTTGGGGTCATTAACGCTTTGAGGTGTGAGATCTCAGGCAGACAACTGGCGCCTCTCAGATCCTTGTCTGTGACTCATGTACTCTATGTATGTATTAAACTAAACCAAACACTTTTACAGTGTTACATAAAAAGTCGTAATTTCAAACAGCGAATACGTGCAGAGAGCCAGAATTTGGCTCCAAAATATGGCTCAGGCCTCGAAATTGGTAAGTTTGGGTTATTTTGAAAACTGCAGGGGAGTTTGTGCAAAATGTGACTCACTGCCGCATACAGTACTTGGCATATGTTGGGTATAAAAAGTCGTAATATCAAACTGCGAATACGTGCAGAGAGCCAGAATTTCGCTCCAAAATATAGCTCATGCCTCGAAATTGGGATATTTGGGATACTTTGAAAACTGCAGAGAGGTTTGGGGCAAATGTGACCAAACGCTACCTTCAGTACTTGGCATATGTTGGGTATAAAAAGACGTAATTTCAAACTGCGAATACATGCAGAGAGCCAGAATTTGGCTCCAAAATATGGCTCAGGCCTCGAAATTGGGATATTTGAGATATTTTGAAAACTGCAGGGAGGTTTGGGACAAATGTGACCTAACGCCGCTTTCAGTACTTGGCATATGTTGGGTATAAAAAGTCGGAATTTCAAACTCCGAATACGTGAAGAGCCTGAATTTGGCTCCAAAATATGGCTCAGGCCTCGATATTGGGATGTTTGGGATATTTTGAAAACTGCAGGAAGGTTTGGGACAAATGTGACCAAACGCCGCTTTCAGTACTTCACATATGTTGGGTATAAAAAAGTCGTAAGTTCAAACTGCGAATATGTGCAGAGAGCCAGAATTTGGCTCCATAATATGGCTCAGGCCACGAAATTGGGATGTTTGGGATATTTTGAAAACTGCAGGGGAGTTTATGCAAAATGTGACTCACTGCCGCAATCAGTACTTGGCATATGTTGGGTATAAAAAGTCGTAATATCAAACTGCGAATACGTGCAGAGAGCCAGAATTTGGCTCCAAAATATAGCTCAGGCCTCGAAATTGGGATATTTGGAATATTTTGAAAACTACAGGGAGGTTTGGGACAAATGTGACCAAACGCCACTTTCAGTACTTGGCATATGTTGGGTATAACAAGACGTAATTTCAAACTGCGAATACGTGCAGAGAGCCAGAATTTGGCTCCAAAATATGGCTCAGACCTCGAAATTGGGATATTTGAGATATTTTGAAAACTGCAGGGAGGTTTGGGACAAATGTGACCTAACGCCGCTTTCAGTACTTGGCATATGTTGGGTATAAAAAGTCGGAATTTCAAACTGCGAAAACGTGCAGTGAGCCAGAATTTAGCTCCAAAATATGGCTCAGGCCTCGAAACTGGGATATTTCGAAAACTGCAGGGAGTTTGTGCAAAATATGACTCACTGCCGCTTTCAGGACTTGGCATATGTTGGGTATAAAAAGTCGTAATATCAAACTGCGAATACGTGCATAGAGCCAGAATTTGGCTCCAAAATATGGCTCAGGCCTCGAAACTGGGATATTTCGAAAACTGCAGGGAGTTTGTGCAAAATGTGACTCACTGCCGCTTTCAGTACTTGGCAAATGTTGGGTATAAAAAAGTCGCAATTTCAAACTGCGAATACGTGCAGAGAGCCAGAATTTGGCTCCAAAATATGGCTCAGGCCTCGAAATTGGGATATTTGGGATATTTCGAAAACTGCTGGGGAGTTTGTGCAAAATGTGACTCACTGCCCCTTTCAGGACTTGGCATATGTTGGGTATAAAAAGTGGTAATTTCAAACAGCGAATACGTGCAGAGAGCCAGAATTTGGCTCCAAAATATGGCTCAGGCCTCGAAATTGGTAAGTTTGGGTTATTTTGAAAACTGCAGGGGAGTTTGTGCAAAATGTGACTCACTGCCTCGTACAGTACTTGGCATATGTTGGGTATAAAAAGTCGTAATATCAAACTGCGAATACGTGCAGAGAGCCAGAATTTCGCTCCAAAATATAGCTCATGCCTCGAAATTGAGATATTTGGGATACTTTGAAAACTGCAGAGAGGTTTGGGGCAAATGTGACCAAACGCTACCTTCAGTACTTGGCATATGTTGGGTATAAAAAGACGTAATTTCAAACTGCGAATACATGCAGAGAGCCAGAATTTGGCTCCAAAATATGGCTCAGGCCTCGAAATTGGGATATTTGAGATATTTTGAAAACTGCAGGGAGGTTTGGGACAAATGTGACCTAACGCCGCTTTCAGTACTTGGCATATGTTGTGTATAAAAAGTCGGAATTTCAAACTCCGAATACGTGAAGAGCCTGAATTTGGCTCCAAAATATGGCTCAGGCCTCGATATTGGGATGTTTGGGATATTTTGAAAACTGCAGGAAGGTTTGGGACAAATGTGACCAAACGCCGCTTTCAGTACTTCGCATATGTTGGGTAAAAAAGTCGTAAGTTCAAACTGCGAATATGTGCAGAGAGCCAGAATTTGGCTCCATAATATGGCTCAGGCCGCGAAATTGGGAAGTTTGGGATATTTTGAAAACTGCAGGGGAGTTTATGCAAAATGTGACTCACTGCCGCAATCAGTACTTGGCATATGTTGGGTATAAAAAGTCGTAATATCAAACTGCGAATACGTGCAGAGAGCCAGAATTTGGCTCCAAAATAGAGCTCAGGCCTCGAAATTGGGATATTTGGAATATTTTGAAAACTACAGGGAGGTTTGGGACAAATGTGACCAAACGCCACATTCAATACTTGGCATATGTTGTGTATAAAAAGACGTAATTTCAAACTGCGAATACGTGCAGAGAGCCAGAAATTGGCTCCAAAATATGGCTCAGACCTCGAAATTGGGATATTTGAGATATTTTGAAAACTGCAGGGAGGTTTGGGACAAATGTGACCTAACGCTGCTTTCAGTATTTGGCATATGTTGGGTATAAAAAGTCGTAATATCAAACTGCGAATACGTGCAGAGAGCCTGAATTTGGCTCCAAAATATGGCTCAGGCCTCGAAATTGGGATGTTTGGGATACTTTGAAAACAGGAGGGGAGTTTGTGCAAAATGTGACTCTCTGCCGATTTCAGTACTTAGTATATGTTGGGTATAAAAAGTCGTAATTTCAAACTGCGAATACGTGCAGAGAGCGTGAATTTGGCTCCAGAATTTGGCTCAGGCCTCGAAATTGGGATGTTTGGGATATTTTGAAAACTGCAAGGGGGATTGGGACAAATGTGACCAAACGCCGCTTTCAGTACTTGGCATTTGTTGGGTATAAAAAAGTCGCAATTTCAAACTGCGAATACGTGCATAGAGCCAGAATTTATCTCAGGCCTCGAAATTGGGATGTTTGGGATATTTTGAAAACTGCAGGGGGGTTTGGGACAAATATGACCAAACGCCGCTTTCAGTACTTGGCATATGTTGGGTTTAAAAAGTTGTAATATCAAACTGCGAATACATGCATAGAGCCAGAATTTGGATCCAAAATATGGCTCAGGCCTCAAAATTGGGATGTTTGGGATATTTTGAAAACTGCAGGGGGGATTGGGACAAATGTGTCCAAGCGCCGCTTTCAGCACTTGGCATATGTTGGGTATAAAAAAGTTGCAATTTCAAACTTTGAATATGTGCAGAGAGCCAGAATTTTGCTCCATAATATGGCTCAGGCCTCGAAATTGGGATATTTGGGAAATTTTGAAAACTGCAAAGGAGTTTGTGCCAAATGTGACTCACTGCCGCTTTCAGGACTTGGCATATGTTGGGTATAAAAAGTCGTAATTTCAAACTGCAAATACGTGCCGAGAGACTGAATTTGGCTCCAAAATATGGCTCAGGCTTCGAAATTGGGATATTTGGGATATTTCGAAAACTGCAGGGGAGTTTGTGCAAAATGCCACTCACTGCCGCTTTCAGGACTTGGCATAAGGTGGGTATAAAAAGTCGTAATTTCAAACAGCGAATACGTGCAGAGAGCCAGAATTTGGCTCCAAAATATGGCTCAGGCCTCGAAATTGGGATATTTGGGATATTTCGAAAACTCGAAATATGGCTCAGGCCTCGATATTGGGATGTTTGGGATATTTTGAAAACTGCAGGAAGGTTTGGGACAAATGTGTCCAAACGCCACCTTCAGCACTTGGCATATGTTGGGTATAAAAAAGTCGTAATTTCAAACTGGGAATACGTGCAGAGAGCCAGAATTTGGCTCCAAAACATGGCTCAGGCCTCGAAATTGGGATATTTGGGATATTTAGAAAACTGCAGGGAGGTTAGGGACAAATGTGACCAAACGCCGCTTTCAGTACTTGGCATATGTTTGGTATAAAAAAGTCGCAATTTCAAACTGCGAATACGTGCAGAGAGCCAGAATTTGGCTCCTAAATATGGCTCAGGCCTCGAAATTGGGATATTTGGGATATTTCGAAAACTGCTGGGGAGTTTGTGCAAAATGTGACTCACTGCCCCTTTCAGGACTTGGCATATGTTGGGTATAAATGTAACGGGGGGTGGGGGAAATAGCTCTATCTTGTCCATTATTCCACCCCCAGTTAACTAACGAGGCCGGGGGAAACAGCTCTCTCTAGTCCGTTATCCCGTCCCCAGTTAGCTAACTATTCTAGAGCACCTCCAGAGTTCCTAAGGCAACCTCTCTCGTTCAACACCTTGTAACCTAGGTATTTGACTACCTAGGTGCTAAGACTACAAGGCGCCGTAACTGGATCAGCTACCCGAAACTCTAGAGAGAACTCTAGAATACAGAATCATTGCCACAAACGTATAAGAGGAAACGAAAGAAAAGAAATGAAAAGTGAAGTAATTAGTGAGGGTTTGGGGTGAGAGGTAGAGAGGTGGGAGGAGCAAGGAGGGTCATTAGTTGAAAGTGAGAGTTCAGAGAGGGGGTGGAGGGAGAGGAATAGAGAGGAAGAAGTAGAAGAGTAGATAGTAGAAGACGAAATGCTGCCACCATCCATTCATGATCATTACATACAAGACAAGGAATGGAACTTGCCTGTATCACAAAATTCTCAAAAGATGTTATCATGAGTTCATTATTAGTATGTTCCCTCTGTACCATGCATCAACTCCAAACATGTATTCATTAATATCATGAAACCAGTAACCACAGAGGCTTTCTCACCTCAACTCAAAATCTCTAGGGAACAAAGTTAAACACAATTTAAATAATAAATTCATAATTATATTTCACATGAAGTATCATAATTTAGCAATTCAATTAAAATGTTCCAGTTTAATATGCAAAGTGAGTCATCATCCAAGAATTCGAGAACCCTACAACTTGACTGCCCCTGATCATCACACAACATATGTAAACACGACCAAGTCACCTTACTGCTCAACTCACCAAGTGTCTCTGCCTATAGCTGGATAGAGAGGGGGGGGGGTCTGTAGTTGACAGAGACTCCCGCCCTGCCGGCCGACAGCCTCCCTGTTAGGGCCGTCTCCTCTGCTTCTGCTGACTGCCGTTCTGTCTGTTCAATGCTTCATGCTCGATAGCTCTCCGAGTTTATATTGGGGAACCTAGTAGCTAACTCCGCCCACAAATAGATAGCCTCCGGCACTACCAAGCCACTCCTTAAACGTCGGCATGTTTGAAGGCTACCCGGCTCCAATTATACGCTTAGCGGAAGCAAGGTGAAATTCTCATGATCTGACCTCAGGTCACTTGGGGTCATTAACGCTTTGAGGTGTGAGATCTCAGGCAGACAACTGGCGCCTCTCAGATCCTTGTCTGTGACTCATGTACTCTATGTATGTATTAAACTAAACCAAACACTTTTACAGTGTTACATAAAAAGTCGTAATTTCAAACAGCGAATACGTGCAGAGAGCCAGAATTTGGCTCCAAAATATGGCTCAGGCCTCGAAATTGGTAAGTTTGGGTTATTTTGAAAACTGCAGGGGAGTTTGTGCAAAATGTGACTCACTGCCGCATACAGTACTTGGCATATGTTGGGTATAAAAAGTCGTAATATCAAACTGCGAATACGTGCAGAGAGCCAGAATTTCGCTCCAAAATATAGCTCATGCCTCGAAATTGGGATATTTGGGATACTTTGAAAACTGCAGGGAGGTTTGGGGCAAATGTGACCAAACGCTACCTTCAGTACTTGGCATATGTTGGGTATAAAAAGACGTAATTTCAAACTGCGAATACATGCAGAGAGCCAGAATTTGGCTCCAAAATATGGCTCAGGCCTCGAAATTGGGATATTTGAGATATTTTGAAAACTGCAGGGAGGTTTGGGACAAATGTGACCTAACGCCGCTTTCAGTACTTGGCATATGTTGGGTATAAAAAGTCGGAATTTCAAACTCCGAATACGTGAAGAGCCTGAATTTGGCTCCAAAATATGGCTCAGGCCTCGATATTGGGATGTTTGGGATATTTTGAAAACTGCAGGAAGGTTTGGGACAAATGTGACCAAACGCCGCTTTCAGTACTTCACATATGTTGGGTATAAAAAAGTCGTAAGTTCAAACTGCGAATATGTGCAGAGAGCCAGAATTTGGCTCCATAATATGGCTCAGGCCACGAAATTGGGATGTTTGGGATATTTTGAAAACTGCAGGGGAGTTTATGCAAAATGTGACTCACTGCCGCAATCAGTACTTGGCATATGTTGGGTATAAAAAGTCGTAATATCAAACTGCGAATACGTGCAGAGAGCCAGAATTTGGCTCCAAAATATAGCTCAGGCCTCGAAATTGGGATATTTGGAATATTTTGAAAACTACAGGGAGGTTTGGGACAAATGTGACCAAACGCCACTTTCAGTACTTGGCATATGTTGGGTATAACAAGACGTAATTTCAAACTGCGAATACGTGCAGAGAGCCAGAATTTGGCTCCAAAATATGGCTCAGACCTCGAAATTGGGATATTTGAGATATTTTGAAAACTGCAGGGAGGTTTGGGACAAATGTGACCTAACGCCGCTTTCAGTACTTGGCATATGTTGGGTATAAAAAGTCGGAATTTCAAACTGCGAAAACGTGCAGTGAGCCAGAATTTAGCTCCAAAATATGGCTCAGGCCTCGAAACTGGGATATTTCGAAAACTGCAGGGAGTTTGTGCAAAATATGACTCACTGCCGCTTTCAGGACTTGGCATATGTTGGGTATAAAAAGTCGTAATATCAAACTGCGAATACGTGCATAGAGCCAGAATTTGGCTCCAAAATATGGCTCAGGCCTCGAAACTGGGATATTTCGAAAACTGCAGGGAGTTTGTGCAAAATGTGACTCACTGCCGCTTTCAGTACTTGGCAAATGTTGGGTATAAAAAAGTCGCAATTTCAAACTGCGAATACGTGCAGAGAGCCAGAATTTGGCTCCAAAATATGGCTCAGGCCTCGAAATTGGGATATTTGGGATATTTCGAAAACTGCTGGGGAGTTTGTGCAAAATGTGACTCACTGCCCCTTTCAGGACTTGGCATATGTTGGGTATAAAAAGTGGTAATTTCAAACAGCGAATACGTGCAGAGAGCCAGAATTTGGCTCCAAAATATGGCTCAGGCCTCGAAATTGGTAAGTTTGGGTTATTTTGAAAACTGCAGGGGAGTTTGTGCAAAATGTGACTCACTGCCTCGTACAGTACTTGGCATATGTTGGGTATAAAAAGTCGTAATATCAAACTGCGAATACGTGCAGAGAGCCAGAATTTCGCTCCAAAATATAGCTCATGCCTCGAAATTGAGATATTTGGGATACTTTGAAAACTGCAGAGAGGTTTGGGGCAAATGTGACCAAACGCTACCTTCAGTACTTGGCATATGTTGGGTATAAAAAGACGTAATTTCAAACTGCGAATACATGCAGAGAGCCAGAATTTGGCTCCAAAATATGGCTCAGGCCTCGAAATTGGGATATTTGAGATATTTTGAAAACTGCAGGGAGGTTTGGGACAAATGTGACCTAACGCCGCTTTCAGTACTTGGCATATGTTGTGTATAAAAAGTCGGAATTTCAAACTCCGAATACGTGAAGAGCCTGAATTTGGCTCCAAAATATGGCTCAGGCCTCGATATTGGGATGTTTGGGATATTTTGAAAACTGCAGGAAGGTTTGGGACAAATGTGACCAAACGCCGCTTCAGTACTTCGCATATGTTGGGTATAAAAAAGTCGTATGTTCAAACTGCGAATATGTGCAGAGAGCCAGAATTTGGCTCCATAATATGGCTCAGGCCGCGAAATTGGGAAGTTTGGGATATTTTGAAAACTGCAGGGGAGTTTATGCAAAATGTGACTCACTGCCGCAATCAGTACTTGGCATATGTTGGGTATAAAAAGTCGTAATATCAAACTGCGAATACGTGCAGAGAGCCAGAATTTGGCTCCAAAATAGAGCTCAGGCCTCGAAATTGGGATATTTGGAATATTTTGAAAACTACAGGGAGGTTTGAGACAAATGTGACCAAACGCCACATTCAATACTTGGCATATGTTGTGTATAAAAAGACGTAATTTCAAACTGCGAATACGTGCAGAGAGCCAGAAATTGGCTCCAAAATATGGCTCAGACCTCGAAATTGGGATATTTGAGATATTTTGAAAACTGCAGGGAGGTTTGGGACAAATGTGACCTAACGCTGCTTTCAGTATTTGGCATATGTTGGGTATAAAAAGTCGTAATATCAAACTGCGAATACGTGCAGAGAGCCTGAATTTGGCTCCAAAATATGGCTCAGGCCTCGAAATTGGGATGTTTGGGATACTTTGAAAACAGGAGGGGAGTTTGTGCAAAATGTGACTCTCTGCCGATTTCAGTACTTAGTATATGTTGTGTATAAAAAGTCGTAATTTCAAACTGCGAATACGTGCACAGAGCGTGAATTTGGCTCCAGAATTTGGCTCAGGCCTCGAAATTGGGATGTTTGGGATATTTTGAAAACTGCAAGGGGGATTGGGACAAATGTGACCAAACGCCGCTTTCAGTACTTGGCATTTGTTGGGTATAAAAAAGTCGCAATTTCAAACTGCGAATACGTGCATAGAGCCAGAATTTATCTCAGGCCTCGAAATTGGGATGTTTGGGATATTTTGAAAACTGCAGGGGGGTTTGGGACAAATATGACCAAACGCCGCTTTCAGTACTTGGCATATGTTGGGTTTAAAAAGTTGTAATATCAAACTGCGAATACATGCATAGAGCCAGAATTTGGATCCAAAATATGGCTCAGGCCTCAAAATTGGGATGTTTGGGATATTTTGAAAACTGCAGGGGGATTGGGACAAATGTGTCCAAGCGCCGCTTTCAGCACTTGGCATATGTTGGGTATAAAAAAGTTGCAATTTCAAACTTTGAATATGTGCAGAGAGCCAGAATTTTGCTCCATAATATGGCTCAGGCCTCGAAATTGGGATATTTGGGAAATTTTGAAAACTGCAAAGGAGTTTGTGCCAAATGTGACTCACTGCCGCTTTCAGGACTTGGCATATGTTGGGTATAAAAAGTCGTAATTTCAAACTGCAAATACGTGCCGAGAGACTGAATTTGGCTCCAAAATATGGCTCAGGCTTCGAAATTGGGATATTTGGGATATTTCGAAAACTGCAGGGGAGTTTGTGCAAAATGCCACTCACTGCCGCTTTCAGGACTTGGCATAAGGTGGGTATAAAAAGTCGTAATTTCAAACAGCGAATACGTGCAGAGAGCCAGAATTTGGCTCCAAAATATGGCTCAGGCCTCGAAATTGGGATATTTGGGATATTTCGAAAACTCGAAATATGGCTCAGGCCTCGATATTGGGATGTTTGGGATATTTTGAAAACTGCAGGAAGGTTTGGGACAAATGTGACCAAACCATTTTCAGTACTTCGCATATGTTGGGTATAAAAAAGTCGTAAGTTCAAACTGCAAATATTTGCAGAGAGCCAGAATTTGGCTCCAAAATATGGCTCAGGCCACGAAATTGGGATGTTTGGGATATTTTGAAAACTGCAGGGGAGTTTATGCAAAATGTGACTCACTGCCGCAATCAGTACTTGGCATATGTTGGGTATAAAAAGTCGTAATATCAAACTGCGAATACGTGCAGAGAGCCAGAATTTGGCTCCAAAATATAGCTCAGGCCTCGAAATTGGGATAATTGGAATATTTTGAAAACTACAGGGAGGTTTGGGACAAATGTGACCAAACGCCACTTTCAGTACTTGGCATATGTTGGGTATAACAAGACGTAATTTCAAACTGCGAATACGTGCAGAGAGCCAGAATTTGGCTCCAAAATATGGCTCAGACCTCGAAATTGGGATATTTGAGATATTTTGAAAACTGCAGGGAGGTTTGGGACAAATGTGACCTAACGCCGCTTTCACTACTTGGCATATGTTGGGTATAAAAAGTCGGAATTTCAAACTGCGAAAACGTGCAGTAAGCCAGAATTTAGCTCCAAAATATGGCTCAGGCCTCGAAACTGGGATATTTCGAAAACTGCAGGGAGTTTGTGCAAAATATGACTCACTGCCGCTTTCAGGACTTGGCATATGTTGGGTATAAAAAGTCGTAATATCAAACTGCGAATACGTGCATAGAGCCAGAATTTGGCTCCAAAATATGGCTCAGGCCTCGAAACTGGGATATTTCGAAAACTGCAGGGAGTTTGTGCAAAATGTGACTCACTGCCGCTTTCAGTACTTGGCAATGTTGGGTATAAAAAAGTCGCAATTTCAAACTGCGAATACGTGCAGAGAGCCAGAATTTGGCTCCAAAATATGGCTCAGGCCTCGAAATTGGGATATTTGGGATATTTCGAAAACTGCTGGGGAGTTTGTGCAAAATGTGACTCACTGCCCTTTCAGAACTTGGCATATGTTGGGTATAAAAAGTCGTAATTTCAAACTGCGAATACGTGCAGAGAGCCAGAATTTGGCTCCAAAATATGGCTCAGGCCTCGAAATGGAGTTTGGGTTATTTTGAAAACTGCAGGGGAGTTTGGCAAAATGTGACCATGCCGCGTCAGTACTTGGCATATGTTGGGTATAAAAAGTCGTAATAAACTGCGAAAACGTGCAGAGAGCCAGAATTCGCTCCAAAATATGCTCATGCCTCGAAATTGGGATATTTGGGATATTTGAAAACTGCAGGGAGGTTTGCAAATGTGACCAAACGCTACCTTCAGTACTTGGCATATGTTGGGTATAAAAAGTCGTAATTTCAAACTGCGAATCATGCAGAGCCAGAATTTGGCTCCAAAATATGGCTCAGGCCTCGAAATTGGGATATTTGGGATATTTTGAAAACTGCAGGGAGGTTTGGGACAAATGTGACCAAACGCGCTTTCAGTACTTCGCATTGTTGGGTATAAAAAGTCGAATTTCAAACTGCGAATACGTGCAAGAGCCAGAATTTGGTCCAAAAATATGGCTCAGGCCTCGAAATTGGGATGTTTGGGATATTTTGAAAACTGCAGGAGTTTGGCAAATGTGACCTCGCCACTTTCAGTACTTGGCATATGTTGGATATAAAAAGTCGTAATCAAACTGCGAATACGTGCAGAGAGCCAGAATTGGCTCCAAAATATGGCTCAGGCCTCGAAATTGGGATGTTTGGGATATTTTGAAACTGCAGGGAGTTTGGGACAAATGTGACCAGCCGCTTTCAGTACTTGGCATATGTTGGGTATAAAAAGTCGTAATTTCAAACTGCGAATACGTGCAGAGAGCCAGAATTTGGCTCCAAAATATGGCTCTGGCCTCGAAATTGGGATATTTGGGATATTTCGAAAGCTGCAGGGAGTTTGTGCAAAATGTGCTCACTGCCGCTTTCAGACTTAGCATATGTTGGGTATAAAAATTCGTAATTTCAAACTGCGAATACGTGCAGAGAGCCAGAATTTGGCTCAAAATATGGCTCAGCCTCGAAATGGGATATTTGGGATATTTTGAAAACTACAGAGGGATTGGGACAAATGTGACCAAATGCCGCTTTCAGTATTTGGCATATGTTGGGTAAAAAAGTCGCAATTTCAACTGCGAATACGTGCAGAGAGCCAGAATTCGGCTCCAAAATATGGCTCAGGCCTCGAAATTGGGATATTTCGAAAACTGCAGGGAGTTTGTAAAATATGACTCATTGCCACTTTCAGGACTAGGCATATGTTGGGTATAAAAAGTCGTAATTTCAAACTGCGAATATGCAGAGAGCCAGAATTTGGCTCCAAAATATGGCTCAGGCCTCGAAATTGGGATATTTGGGAAAACTAAAGGGGTTTGGACAAATGTGACCAAATGCCGCTTTGGTACTTCGCATATGTTGGGTATAAAAAGTCAATTTCAAACTACGAATACGTGCATAGAGCCAGAATTTGGCTCCAAATATGGCTCAGGCCTCGAAATTGGGATATTTGGGATATTTTGAAAACTGCAGAGGAGTTTGTGCAAAATGTGACTCACTGCCGCTTTCAGTACTTGGCATATGTTCGGTATAAAATTCGTAATTTCAAACTGAGAATACGTGCAGAGAGCCTGAATTTGGCTCCAAAATATGACTCAGGCCTCGATATTGGAATGTTTGGGATATTTTGAAAACTGCAGGGAGGTTTGGGCCAAATGTGACCAAACGCCGCTTTCAGTACTTTGCATATGTTGGGTATAAAAAAAGTAGTAATTTCAAACTGCGAATACATGCAGAGACCACAATTTGTCTCCAAAATATCGCTCAGGCCTCGAAATTGTGATGTTTGGGATATTTTGAAAACTGCAGGGAGGTTTGGGACAAATGTGACCAAACGCCGCTCTCAGTAATTAGCATATGTTGGGTATAAAAAGTCGTAATTTCAAACTGCGAATACGTGCAGAGCCTGAATTTGGCTCCAAAATATGGCTCGCGCCTCGAAATTGGGATATTTGGGATATTTTGAAAATTGCAGGGGAGTTTGTGCAAATGTGACTCACTGCTGCTTTGGTACTTCGCATATGTTGGGTATAAAAAGTCATAATTTCAAACTGCAAATACGTGAAGAGAGCCAGAATTTGGCTCCAATATATGGCTCAGGCCTCGAAATTGGGATATTTGGGATATTTTGAAAACTGCAGGGGAGTTTGTGCAAAATGTGACTCACTGCCACTTTCAGTACTTGGCATATGTTGGGTATAAAAAGTCGTTATTTCAAGCTGCGAATACGTGCAGAGAGGCTAAATTTGGCTCTAAAATGTGGCTCAGGCCTCGAAATTGGGATGTTTGGGATATTTTGAAAACTGCAGGGAAGTTTGGGACATATGTGACCAAATGCCGCATTCAGTACTTGGCATATGTTGGGGATAAAAATTTGTAATTTCAAACTGCGAATACGTGCAGAGAGCCAGAATTTGGCTCTAAAATATGGCTCAGGCCTCGAAATTGGGATATTTTGAAAACTGCAGGGATATTTTGAAAACTGCAGGGAGGTTTGGGACAAATGTGACCAAACGCCGCTTTCAGTACTTTGCATATGTTGGGTATAAAAAAGTAGTAATTTCAAACTGCGAATACGTGCAGAGACACACAATTTGTCTCCAAAATAAAGCTCAGGCCTCGAAATTGTGATGTTTGGGATATTTTGAAAACTGCAGGGAGGTTTGGGACATATGTGACCAAACGCTGCTCTCAGTAATTCGCATATGTTTGGTATAAAAAGTAGTATTTTCAAACTGCGAATACGTGCAGACAGCCTGAATTTGGCTGCAAAATATGGCTCGCGCCTCGAAATTGGGATATTTGGGATATTTTGAAAATTGCAGGGGAGTTTGTGCAAAATGTGACTCACTGCTGCTTTCAGTACTTGGCGTATGATGGGTATAAAAATTCGTAATATTAAACTGCGAATACGTGCAGAGAGCCAGAATTTGGCTCGAAAATATGGCTCAGGCCTCGATATTAAGATGGTAGTGATATTTTGAAAACTGCTTGGAGGTTTATAACAAATGTGACCAAACGCTGCTTTCAGTACTTCGCATTTGTTGGGTATAAAAAATTCGTAATTTCAAACTGCGAATAAGTGCAGAGAGCCAGAATTTAGCACCAAAATATGGCTCCGGCCTCGAAATTGGGATGTTTGGGATATTGTGAAAATTGCAGGGGAGTTTGTGCAAAATGTGACTCACTGCTGCTTTCAGTACTTGGCGTATGATGGGTATAAAAATTCGTAATATTAAACTGCGAATACATGCAGAGAGCCAGAATTTGGCTCTAAAATATGGCTCAGGGCTTGAAATTGGGATGTTTGATATATTTTGAAAACGGCAGGGGGATTGGGACAAATATGTCCAAACGCCGCATTCAGTTCTTGGCATATGTTGGGTATAAAAAAGTCGCAATTTCAAACTGCAAATACGTGCAGAGAGCCAGAATTTGGCTCCAAAAAATGGCTCCGGCCTCGAAATTGGGATATTTGGGATATTTTGTAAACTGCAGGGGAGTTTATGCTAAATGTGACTCACTGCCGCTTTCAGGACTTGGCATATGTTGGGAATAAAAAAGTCGTAATTTCAAACTGCGAATACGTGCAGAGAGCCAGAATTTGGCTCCAAAATATGGCTCAGGCCTCAAAATTGGGATGTTTGGGATATTTTGAAAACTGCAGGGGGGTTTGGGACAAATGTGACCAAATGCCGCTTTCGGTACTTCGCATATGTTGGGTATAAAAAGTCGCAATTTCAAATTGCAAATACGTGCAGAGAGCCAGAATTTGGCTCCAAAAAATGGCTCAGGCCTCGAAATTGGGATATTTGTGATATTTTGAAAACTGCAGGGTATACCCAACATATGCCAAGTACTGAAAGCGGTAGTGAGTCACATTTTGCACAAACTCCCCTGCAGTTTTCAAAATATCACAAATATCCCAATTTCGAGGCCTAAGCCATCTTTTGGAGCTAAATTCTCGCTCTCTGCACGTATTCGCAGTTTGAAATTACGACTTTATATACCCAACATAGGCCAAGTACTGAAAGCGGCGTTTGGTCACATTTGTCCCAAACCTCTCTGCAGTTTTCAAAATATCCCAAATATCCTAATTTCGAGGCCTGAGCCATACTATAGAGCCAAATTCTGGCTCTCTGCACGTATTCGCAGTTTTTAATTACGACTTTTTATACCCAACATATGCGAAGTACTGAAAGCAGCGTTTGGTTACATTTGTCCCTAACCTCCCTGCAGTTTACAAAATTTCCCAAACATCCCAATTTCGAGGCCTGAGCCATATTTTGGAGCCAAATTCAAGCTCTTTGCACGTATTCGCAGTTTGAATTTTCGACTTTATATACCCAACATATGCCAAGTACTGAAAGTGGCGTTTGGTCAAATTTGTCCCAATCCCCCCTGCAGTTTTAAAATATCCCAAACATCTCAATTTCGAGGCCAGAGCCATATTTTGAAGCCAAATTCTTGCTCTCTGCACGTATTTGCAGTTTTAAATTACGACTTTTTATACCTAACATATGCCAAGTACTGAGAGCGGCAATGAGACATATTTTGCACAAACTCCCCTGCAGTTTTCAAAATTTCCCAAATATTCATATTTATAGGCCTGAGCCATATTTAGGAGGCAAATTCTAGCTCTGTGCACGTATTTGCAGTTTTAAATTACGACTTTTTATACCCAACATATGCCAAGTACTGTAAGCAACGTTTGGTCACATTTGGCCCAAACCTCCCTGTAGTTTTCAATATATCCCAAATATCCCAATTTCGTGGTCTGAGCCACATTTTGGAGCCGAATTCTGGCTCTCTGCACGTATTCGCAGTTTGAATTTACGACTTTTTATACCCAACATATGCCAAGTCCTGAAAGCGGCGCTAGGACACATTTGTCCCAATCCCACCTGCAGTTTTCAAAATTTATCAAACATCCCAATTTCGAGGCCTGAGCCATATTTTGAAGCGAAATTCTGGCTCTCTGCACGTATTCGCAGTTTGAAATTGCGACTTTTTTATACCTAACATATGCCAAGTACTGAAAGTGGCGTTTGGTCAGATTTGTCCCAAACCTCCCTGCAGTTTTCAAAATATCCCAAACTTCCAAATTTCGAGGCCTGAGCCATATTTTGAAGCGAAATTCTGGCTCTCTGCACGTATTCGCAGTTTTAAATTACGACTTTTTATACCCAACATATGACAAGTACTGAAAGCGGCGTTTGGTCATATTTGTCCCAAAACCCCTGCAGTTTTCAAAATATCCCAAACATCCCAATTGCGAGGCCTGAGCCATATTTTGGTGCCAAATTCTGTCTCTCTGAACGTATTCGCAGTTTGAAATTGTGATTTTTTAATACCCAATAAATGCCAAGTACTGAAAGCAGCAGTGAGTCACATTTTGCACAAACTCCCCTGCAGTTTTCAAAATATCCCAAAAATCCCAATATCGAGGCCCGAGCCATATTTTGGAGCCAAATTCTGGCTCTCTTAACGTATTCGCAGTTTGAAACTGCGACTTTTTTATACCCAATTAATGTCAAGTACTGAAAGCGGCGTTTGGACACATTTGTCCCAATCCACTCTGCAGTTTTCAAAATATATCAAACATCCCAATTTCGAGGACTGAGCCATATTTTGGAGCCAAATTCTGGCTCTCTGCACGTATTCGGAGTTTGAAATTACGACTTTTTATACCCAATATATGCCAAGTACTGAAAGCAGCAGTGAGTCACATTTTGCACAAACTCCCCTGCAGTTTTCAAAATATCCCAAATATCCCAGTTTCGAGGTCTGAGCCATATTTTGGAGCCAAATTCTGGCTCTCTGCACGTATTCGCAGTTTAATATTACGACTTTTTATACCCAACATATGCCAAGTACTGAAAGCGGCAGTGAATCACATTTTGCACAAACTCCCCTGCAGTTTTCAAAATATCACAAATATCCCAATTTCGAGGCCTAAGCCATCTTCTGGAGCTAAATTCTCGCTCTCTGCACGTATTCGCAGTTTGAAATTACGACTTTATATACCCAACATATGACAAGTACTGAAAGCGGCGTTTGGTCACATTTGTCCCAAACCTCTCTGCAGTTTTCAAAATATCCCAAATATCCTAATTTCGAGGCCTGAGCCATACTATAGAGCCAAAATCTGGCTACCTGCACGTATTCGCAGTTTTTAATTACGACTTTTTATACCCAACATATGCGAAGTACTGAAAGCAGCGTTTGGTCACATTTGTCCCTAACCTCCCTGCAGTTTACAAAATTTCCCAAACATCCCAATTTCGAGGCCTGAGCCATATTTTGGAGCCAAATTCAAGCTCTTTGCACGTATTCGCAGTTTGAATTTTCGACTTTATATACCCAACATATGCCAAGTACTGAAAGTGGCGTTTGGTCAAATTTGTCCCAATCCCCCCTGCAGTTTTAAAATATCCCAAACATCTCAATTTCGAGGCCAGAGCCATATTTTGAAGCTAAATTCTTGCTCTCTACACGTATTTGCAGTTTTAAATTACGACTTTTTATACCTAACATATGCCAAGTACTGAGAGCGGCAATGAGACATATTTTGCACAAACTCCCCTGCAGTTTTCAAAACATCGCAAATATTTATATTTATAGGCCTGAGCCATATTTAGGAGGCAAATTCTAGCTCTGTGCACGTATTTGCAGTTTTAAATTACGACTTTTTATACCCAACATATGCCAAGTACTGTAAGCAACGTTTGGTCACATTTGGCCCAAACCTCCCTGCAGTTTTCAATATATCCCAAATATCCCAATTTCGTGGCCTGAGCCACATTTTGGAGCCGAATTCTGGCTCTCTGCACCTATTCGCAGTTTGAATTTACGACTTTTTATACCCAACATATGCCAAGTCCTGAAAGCGGCGCTTGGACACATTTGTCCCAATCCCCCCTGCAGTTTTCGAAATATCCCAAACATCCCAATATCGAGGCCTGAGCCATATTTTGGAGTCAACGTCTATCTCTCTGCACGTATTCACAGTTTGATATTACGACTTTTTATACCCAACATATGCCAATTCCCGAAAGCGGCAGAAAGTCACATATTGCACAAACTCCCATGCAGTTTTCGAAATATCCCAAATATCCCAATTCGAGGCCTGAGCCATATTTTGGAGCCAAATTCTGCTCTCTGCACGTATTCGCAGTTTAAAATTGCAAATTTTTTTTACCCAACATATGCCAAGTCTTGAAAGCGGTGTTTGGTCACATTTGGCCCAATCCCCCCTGCAGTTTTCGAAATATCCCAAACATCCAATATCGAGGCCTGAGCCATATTTTGGAGTCAACGTCTAGCTCTCTGCACGTATTCACAGTTTGATATTACGACTTTTTATACCCAACATATGCCAAGTCCATAAAGCAGCAGTGAGTCAAATTTTGAACAAACTCCCCTGCAGTTTTCAAAATATCCCAAATATCCCAATTTCAAGGCCTGAGCCATATTTTGGAGCCAAATTCTGACTCTCTGCACGTATTTGCATTTGAAATTGCGACTTTTTTATACCCAACATATAACAAGTACTGAAAGCGGCGTTTGGACACTTTTGTCCCAACCCCCCTACAGTTTTCAAAATTTATCAAACATCCCAATTTCGAGGCCTGAGCCATATTTTGGAGCCAAATCTGCTCTCTGCTCGTATTTGCAGTTGGAAATTGCTCCTTTTTTATACCCAATATATGCAAAGTACTGAAGCGGCGTTTGGTCACATTTGTCCCAATCCCCCCGCAATTTTCAAAATATCCCGAATATCCCAATTTCGATGCCTGAGCCATATTTTGAGCAAATTCAGGCTCTCTGCACGTATTCGCAGTTTGAAATTACGACTTTTTATACCCAACATATGCCAAGTACTGAAACGGCGTTTGGACACATTTGTTCCAATCCCACTGCAGTTTTCAAAATATATCAAACATCCAATTTCGAGGCCCGAGCCATATTTTGGAGCCAAATTCAGGCTCTCTGCACATATTCGAAGTTTGAAACTACGACTTTTCATACCCAACATATGCCAAGTACTGAAAGCAGCAGTGAGTCACATTTTGAACAAACTCCCCTGCAGTTTTCAAAATATCCCAAATATCGCAATTTAGAGGCCTGTGCCATATTTTGGAGCCAGATTCTGGCTCTCTGAACGTATTCGCAGTTTGAAATTGCGAATTTTATACCCAACATATGCCATGTACTGAAAACAGCGTTTGGACACATTTGTTCCAATCCCCCCTGCAGTTTTCAAAATATATCAAACATCCCAATTTCGAGGCCTGAGCCAAATTTTGGAGCCAAATTCAGGCTCTCTGCACGTATTCGCAGTTTGAATTACGATTTTTATACCCAACATATGCAAGTACTGAAAGCGCAGTGAGTCACATTTTGCACAAACTCCTGCAGTTTTTAAAAATCAAACATCCCATTTGAGGTCTGAGCCATATTTTGGAGCAAATTCAGGCTCTATGCACGTATTCGCAGTTTGAATTACGACTTTTTATACCCAACATATGCCAAGTACTGAAAGCGGCGTGGTCGTATTTGCCAAACTCCTGCAGTTTTCAAAATATCAAACATCCCAATCGAGGCCTGAGAAATATTTTCAAGAAAATTCTGGCTCTCTGAAACGTATTCGCAGTTTGAAATTGCGACTTTTTATACCCAACATATGCAAGTACTGAAAGCGGCGTTTGGTCACATTTGTCCTAACCCCCTGCAGTTTACAAAATATCCCAAACATTCCAATTTCGAGGCCTGAGCCATATTTTGGAGTCAAATTCAAGCTCTATGCACATATTCGCACTTTGAAATTACGACTTTTTATACCCAACATATGTCAAGTTCTGAAAGCGGCGTTTGGTCATATTTGTCCTAAACCCCCCTGCAGTTTTCAAAATATCCCAAACATCCCAATTTCGAGGACTGAGCCATATTTTGTAGCCAAATTCTGGCTCTATGCACGAATTCGCAGTTTGAATTTCCTAATTTTTATACCCAACATATGCCAAGTCCTGAAAGCAGCAGTGAGTCACTTATTTTGCACAAACTCCCCTGCAGTTTTCGAAATATCCCAAATATCCCAATTTCGAGGCCTGAGCCATATTTTGGAGCCAAATTCTAGCTCTCTGCACGTATTCGTTTGAAATTGCGTCTTTTTTATACCCAACATATGCCAAGTACTGAAAGCGGCGTTTGCTCAAATTTGTCCCAATCCCCCCTGCAGTTTTTAAAATATCCCAAACATCTCAATTTTGAGGCCTGAGCCATATTTTGGAGCCAAATTCTGGCTCTCTGCACGTATTTGCATTTTTTAATTACGACTTTTTATACCCAACATATGCCAATTCCCGAAAGCGGCAGAAAGTCACATATTGCACAAACTCCCATGCAGTTTTCGAAATATCCCAAATATCCCAATTTCGAGGCCTGAGCCATATTTTGGAGCCAAATTCTTGCTCTCTGCACGTATTCGCAGTTTAAAATTTAAACTTTTTTTTACCCAACATATGCCAAGTCTTGAAAGCGGCGTTTGGTCACATTTGGCCCAATCCCCCCTGCAGTTTTCGAAATATCCCAAACATCCCAATATCGAGGCCTGAGCCATATTTTGGAGTCAACGTCTATCTCTCTGCACGTATTCACAGTTTGATATTACGACTTTTTATACCCAACATATGCCAAGTCCATAAAGCAGCAGTGAGACAAATTTTGAACAAACTCCCCTGCAGTTTTCAAAATATCCCAAATATCCCAATTTCAAGGCCTGAGCCATATTTTGGAGCCAAATTCTGACTCTCTGCACGTATTTGCAATTTGAAATTGCGACTTTTTATACCCAACATATAACAAGTACTGAAAGCGGCGTTTGGACACTTTTGTCCCAACCCCCCTACAGTTTTCAAAATTTATCAAACATCCCAATTTCGAGGCCTGTGCCATATTTTGGAGCCAAAATCTGGCTCTCTGCTCGTATTTGCAGTTGGAAATTGCTCCTTTTTTATACCCAATATATGCAAAGTACTGGAAGCGGCGTTTGGTCACATTTGTCCCAATCCCCCCAGCAATTTTCAAAATATCCCGAATATCCCAATTTCGATGCCTGAGCCATATTTTGAGCTAAATTCAGGCTCTCTGCACGTATTCGCAGTTTGAAATTACGACTTTTTATACCCAACATATGCCAAGTACTGAAAACGGCGTTTGGACACATTTGTTCCAATCCCTACTGCAGTTTTCAAAATATATCAAACATCCCAATTTCGAGGCCCGAGCCATATTTTGGAGCCAAATTCAGGCTCTCTGCACATATTCGAAGTTTGAAACTACGACTTTTCATACCCAACATATGCCAAGTACTGAAAGCGGCAGTGAGTCACATTTTGCACAAACTCCCCTGCAGTTTTCAAAATATCCCAAATATCGCAATTTAGAGGCCTGAGCCATATTTTGGAGCCAGATTCTGGCTCTCTGAACGTATTCGCAGTTTGAAATTGCGAATTTTATACCCAACATATGCCATGTACTGAAAACAGCGTTTGGACACATTTGTTCCAATCCCCCCTGCAGTTTTCAAAATATATCAAACATCCCAATTTCGAGGCCTGAGCCAAATTTTGGAGCCAAATTCAGGCTCTCTGCACGTATTCGCAGTTTGAAATTACGAATTTTTATACCCAACATATGCGAAGTACTGAAAGCGGCAGTGAGTCACATTTTGCACAAACTCCAATGCAGTTTTCAAAAAATCCCAAATATCCCAGTTTTGAGGTCTGAGCCATATTTTGGAGCCAAATTCAGGCTCTCTGCACGTATTCGCAGTTTGATATTACGACTTTTTATATCCAACATATACCAAGTACTGAAAGCGGCAGTGAGTCACATTTTGTACAAACTCCCCTGCAGTTTTTAAAATATCGCAAACATCCCAATTTCTAGGCCTGAGCCATATTTTGGAGCTAAATTCTGGCTCTATGCACGTATTCGCTGTTTGAAATTACGACTTTTTATACCCAACATATGCATAGTCCTGAAAGCGGCAGAGAGACACATAATGCACAAACTCCCCTGCAGTTTTCGAAATATCCCAAAAGTCCCAATTTCGAGGCCTGAGCCATATTTTGGACCCAAATTCTGGCTCTCTGCACGTATTCGCAGTTTGAAATTGCGACTTTTTTATACCTAACATATGCCAAGTACTGAAAGCGGCGTTTGGTCGTATTTGTCCCAAACTCTCCTGCAGTTTTCAAAATATCCCAAACTTCCCAATTTCGAGGCCTGAGCCATATTTTGGAGCTAAATTCTGGCTCTCTGCACGTATTCGCAGTTTGAAATTACGACTTTTTTATACCCAACATATGCCAAGTACTGAAAGCGGCAGTGGGTCACATATTGCACAAACTCCCCTGCAGTTTTCAACATATCAAATATCCCAATATCGAGGCCTGAGCCATATTTTGGAGACAAATTCTGGCTCTCGGAAACGTATTCGCAGTTTGAAATTGCGACTTTTTTATACCCAACATATGCCAAGTACTGAAAGTGGCGTTTAGACAAATTTGTTCCAATCCCTCCTGCAGTTTTCAAAATATATCAAACATAGCAATTTCGAGGACTGAGCCATATTTTAGAGCCAAATTTAGACTCTCTGCACGTATTCGCAGTTTGAAATTACGACTTTTTATACCCAATATAAGGCAAGTACTGAAAGCGGCAGTGAGTCACATTTTGCACAAAATCCAATGCAGTTTTCAAAAAATCCAAAATATCCCAGTTTTGAGGTCTGAGCCATATTTTGGAGCCAAATTCTGGCACTCTGCACGTATTCGCAGTTTGATATTACGACTTTTTATACCCAACATATGCCAAATACTGAAAGTGGCAGTGAGTCACATTTTGCACAAACTCCCCAGCAGTTTTCAAAATATCCCAAACATTTCAATTTCGAGGCCTGAGCCATATTTTAGAGCCAAATTCTGGCTCTCTGCATGTATTGGCAGTTTGAAATTACGACTTTTTATACCCAACATATTACAAGTACTGAATGCGGCGTTTGGTCATATTTGTCCCAAACCCCCCTGCAGTTTTCAAAATATCCCAAACTTCCCAATTTCGACGCCTGAGCCATATTTTGGTGCCAAATTCTGGCTCTCTGAACGTATTCGCAGTTTGAAATTGCGACTTTTTAATACCCAATAAATGCCAAGTACTGAGAGCGGCGTTTAGTCATATTTGTCCCAAACCCCCCTGCAGTTTTCAAAATATCCCAAACACTCCAATTTCGAGGCCTGAGCCATATTTTGGGGCCAAATTCTGGCTCTCTGCAAGTATTCGCAGTTTGAAATTACTACTTTTTATACCCAACCTATGCCAAGTTCTGAAAGCAGCAGTGAGTCACATTTTGAACAAACTCCTCTGCAGTTTTCAAAAAACCCCAAATCTCCCAATTTCGAGGCCCGAGCCATATTTTGGAGCCAAATTCTGGCTCTCTTAACGTATTCGCCGTTTGAAATTTCGACTTTTTTTATACCCAATAAATGCCAAGTACCGAAAGCGGCGTTTGGACACATTTGTCCCAATCCCCTCTGCAGTTTTCAAAATATATCGAACATCCCAATTTCGAGGCCTGAGCAATATTTTGGAGCCTAATTCTGGCTCTCTGCATGTATTCGCAGTTTGATATTACGACTTTTTATATCCAACATATGCCAAGTACTGAAAGCGGCGTTTGGTCACATTTGTCCCAAACCTCCCTGCAATTTTCAAAATATCCAAAATATCCCAATTTCGTGGCCTGAGCCATATTTTGGAGCCAAATTCTGGCTCTATGCACGTATTCGCAGTTTGAATTTACGACTTTTTATACCCAACATATGCCAAGTCCTGAAAACGGCAGTGAGTCACATTTTGCACAAACTCCCCTGCAGTTTTCGAAATATCCCAAATATCCCAATTTCGAGGCCTGAGCCACATTTTAGAGCCAAATTCTGGCTCTCTGCATGTATTCTCAGTTTGAAATTACGACTTTTTTATACCCAACATATGCCAAGTACTGAAAGCGGCATTTGGTCGTATTTGTCCCAAACTCTCCTGCAGTTTTGAAAATATCCCAAACATCCCAATTTCGAGGCCTTAGCCATATTTTGATGCGAAATTCTGGCTCTCAACACGTATTCGCAGTTTAACATCAACCCAACACAACATCCAAAACATCTCGAAATTGGGATGTTTGGGATATCTTGAAAACTGCAGGGAGGTTTGGGACAAATGTGACCAAAAGCCACTTTCAGTACTTGGCATATGTTGGTATAAAAATTGGGATATTTGGGATATTTCGAAAACTGCAGGGGAGTTTGTGCAAAATGTGAATCACTGCCGCTTTCAGGACTTGGCATATGTTGGGTATAAAAAGAAGTAATATCAAACTGCGAATACGTGCAGAGAGCCAGAATTTGGCTCCAAAATATGGCTCAGGCCTCGATATTGGGATGTTTGGGATATTTTGAAAACTGCAGTTAGATTTGGGACAAATGTGACCAAAACGCCGCTTTCAGTACTTGGCATATATTGGGTATAAAAAGTCGTTATTTCAAACTGCGAATACGTGCAGAGAGCAAGAATTTGGCTCCAAAATATGGCTCAGACCTCAAAATTGGGATGTTTATGATATTTTGAAAACTGAAGGGAGGTTTGGGACAAATGTGACCAAACGCCGCTTTCAGTACTTGACATATGTTGGGTATAAAAAGATGTTATTTAAAACTGCGAATACGTGCAGAGAGCCAGAATTTGGCTCCAAAATATGGCTCAGACCTCGAAATTGGGATATTTGCGTTATTTTGAAAACTGGAGGGGAGTTTGGGCAAAATTTGACTCACTGCCGCTTTCAGTACTTGGCATATGTTGGGTATAAAAAATTCGCAATTTCAAACTGCGAATACGTGCAGAGATCCAGAATTTGGCTCCAAAATATGGCTCAGGCCTCGAAATTGGGTTATTTGGGATATTTCGAAAACTGCAGGGGAGTTTGTGCAAAATGTAACTCACTGCCGCTTTCAGTACTTGACATATATTGGGTATAAAAAGATGTTATTTAAAACTGCTAATACGTGCATAGAGCCAGAATTTGGCTCCAAATTATGGCTCAGGCCTCGAAATTGCGATGTTTGGGATATTTTGAAAACTGCAGGGAGGTTTGGGACAAATGTGACCAAAAGCCGCTTTCAGTACTTGGCATATGTTGGGTATAAAAAGTCGTTATTTCAAACTGCGAATACGTGCAGAGAGCCTGAATTTGGTTCCAAAATATGGCTCAGGCCACGATATTGGGATGTTTGGGATATTTTGAAAACTGCAGTTAGATTTGGGACAAATGTTACCAAACGCCGCTTTCGGTACTTGGCATATGTTGGGTATAAAAAGTCGTTATTTCAAACTGCGAATACGTGCATAGAGCCAGAATTTGGCTCCAAAATATGGCTCAGGCCTCGATATTGGGATGTTTGGGATATTTTGAAAACTGCAGGAAAGTTTGGGACAAATGTGACCAAACGCCGCTTTCAGTACTTCGCATATGTTGGGTATAAAAAAGCCGTAATTTCAAACTGCAAATACGTGCAGAGAGCCAGAATTTGGCTCCAAAATATGGTTCGTGCCTCGAAATTGGGATGTTTGGGATATTTTGAAAACTGCAGGGGAGTTTGTGCAAAATGTGACTCACTGCCGTTTTCAGGACTTGGCATATGTTGGGTTATCTAGAGGTTATCTAGAGATGATTTCGGGGCTTTTAGTGTCCCCGCGGCCCGGTCTTCGACCAGGCCTCCAACCCCAAGAAGCAGCCCATGACAGCTGACTAACACCCAGGTACCTATTTTACTGCTAGGTAACAGGGACATAGGGTGAAAGAAACTCTGCCCATTGTTTCTCGCCGGCGCCAGGGATCGAACCCAGGACCAGAGGATCACAAGTCCAGTGTGCTGTCCGCTCGGCCGACCGGCTCCCTTCTGGGTATAAAAAGTCGTAATTTAAAACTGCGAATACGTCAGAGAGCCAGAATTTGGCTCCAAAATATGGCTCAGGCCTCGAAATTAGGACGTTTGGGATATTTTGAAAACTGCAGGGGAGTTTGTGCAAAATGTGACTCACTGCCGCTTTCAGTACTTGGCATATGTTGGGTATAAAAAGTCGTAATATCAAACTGCGAATACGTGCAAAGAGCCAGAATTTGGCTCCAAAATATGGGTCAGGCCTCGATATTGGGATATTTGGGATATTTTGAAAACTGCAGAGAGGTTTTGGACAAATGTGACCAAACGCTGCTTTCAGTCCTTCGCATATGTTGGGTGTAAAAAAGTCGTAATTTCAAACTGCGAATACGTGCAGAGAGCCAAAATTTGGCTCCAAAATATTGCTCAGGCCTCGAAATTCGGATGTTTGGGATATTTTGAAAATTGCAAGGGAGTTTGTGCAAAATGTGACTACACTGCCGCTTTCAGTACTTGGCATATGTTGGGTATAAAAAGTCGTAATATCAAACCCCGAATACATGCAGAGAGCCAGAATTTGGCTCCAAAGTATGGCTCAGGCCTCGAAATTGGGATATTTGGGATATTTTGAAAAGTGCGGGGAGGTTTCGGACAAATGTGACTAAACCCCGCTTTCAGTACTTGGCATATGTTCGGTATAAAAAGACGTAATTTCGAATTGCGAATACGTGCAAAGAGCCTGAATTTGGCTCCATAATATGGCTCAGGCCTCGTAATTGGGATATTTGGGATATTTTGAAAACTGCAGGGGAGTTTGTGCAAAATATGACTCACTGCCGCTTTCAGGACATGGCATATGTTGGGTATAAAAAGTCGTAATTTTAAACTGTGAATACGTGCAGAGATCCTGAATTTGGCTCCAAAATATGGCTCGGGTCTCGAAATTGGGATATGTAGGATATTTTGAAAACTGCAGAGAGGTTTGGGACAAATGTGACCAAACGCCGCTTTCAGTAATTCGCATATGTTGGGTATAAAATTCGTAATTTCAAACTGCAAATACGTGCAGAAAGCTAGAATTTGGCTCCAAAATATGGCTCAGTCCTCGAAATTGGGATGTTTGGGATATTTTGAAAACTGCAGGGGGGGATTGGGACAAATGTGACTAAACGCCGCTTTCAGTACTTCGCATATGTTGGGTATAAAAAAGTCGTAATTTCAAACTGCGAATACGTGCATAGAGCCTGAATTTGGCTTCAAAATATGGCTCAGGCCTCGAAATTGGGATGTTTGGGATATTTTGAAAACTCCGGGGAGATTTGGGACAAATGTGACTAAACGCCGCTTTCAGTACTTGGCATATGTTGCGTATAAAAAGACGTAATTTCGAACTGCGAATACGTGCAGAGAGCCAGAATTTGGCTCCAAAATATGGGTCAGGTCTCGAAATTGGGATATTTGGGATATTTTGAAAACTGCAGGGATGTTTGGAACAAATGTGACCAAATGCACGCTTTCAGTACTTGGCATATGTTTTGTATAAAAAGATGTAATTTCTAACTGTGAATACGTGCAGAGAGCCAGAATTTGGCTCCAAAATATGGCTCAGGCCTCGAAATTGGTATATTTGCGTTATTTCAAAAACTGGAGGGGAGTTTGGGCAAAATGTCACTCACTGCCGCTTTCAGTACTTGGCAAATGTTGGGTATAAAAGAGTCGCAATTTCAAACTGCGAAAAAGTGCAGAGATCCAGAATTTGACTCCAAAATATGGCTCAGGCCTCGAAACTGGGATATTTGGGATATTTCGAAAACTGCAGGGGAGTTTGTGCAAAATGTGACTATCTGCAGCTTTCAGGACTTGGCATATGTTGGGTATAAAAAGTCGTAATATCAAACTGCGAATACGTGCATAGAGCCGGAATTTGGCTCCAAAATATGGCTCAGGCCTCGAAATTGGGATATTTGCGTTATTTTGAAAACTGGAGGGGAGTTTGGGCAAAATATGACTCACTGCCGCTTTCAGTTCTTGGCATATGTTGGGTATAAAAATTCGTAATATCAAACTGCGAATACGTGCAAAGAGCCAGAATTTGGCTCCAAAATATGGGTCAGGTTTCGATATTGGGATATTTGGGATATTTTGAAAACTGCAGGGAGGTTTGGGACAAATGTGACCAATCGCCGCTTTCAGGCCTTCGCATATGTTGGGTGTAAAAAAGTCGTAATTTCAAACTGCGAATACGTGCAGAGAGCCAAAATTTGGCTCCAAAATATTGCTCAGGCCTCGAAATTGGGATGTTTGGGATATTTTGAAAACTGCAGGCAAGTTTGTGCAAAATGTGACTCACTGCCGCTTTCAGTACTTGGCATATGTTGGGAATAAAAAAGTCGCAATTTCAAACTGCGAATACGTGCAGAGATCCAAAAGTTGGCTCCAAAATATGGCTCAGGCCTCGAAATTGGGTTACTTGGGATATTTCGAAAACTGCAGGCAAGTTTGTGCAAAATGTGACTCTGCCGCTTTCAGGACTTGGCATATGTTGGGTATAAAAATTCGTAGTATCAAACTGCGAATACGTGCATAGAGCCAGAATTTGGCTCCAAATTATAGCTCAGGCCTCGAAATTGGGATGTTTGGGATATTTTGAAAACTGCAGGGAGGTTTGGGACAAATGTGACCGAAAGCCGCTTTCAGTACTTGCCATATGTTGGTATAAAAAAGTTGCAATTTCAAACTGCGAATACATGCAAAGAGCCTGAATTTGGCTCCATAATATGGCTCAGGCCTCGAAATTGGGATATTTGCGATATTTTGAAAACTTGAGGGAGGTTTGGGACAAATGTGACCAAACGCCGCTTTCAGTCCTTCCCATATGTTGGGTATAAAAAATTCGTAATTTCAAACCGCGAATACGTGCAGAGAGCCAGAGTTTGGCTCCAAAATATTGCTCAGGCCTCGAAATTGGGATGTTTAGGATATTTTGAAAACTGCAGGGGAGTTTGTGCAAAATGTGACTCACTGCCGCTTTCAGTACTTGGCATATGTTGGGTATAAAAAGCCATAATATCAAACTGCGAATACATGCAGAGAGCCAGAATTAGGCTCTAAAATATGGCTCAGGCCTCGAAATTGGGATATTTGGGATATTTTGGAAACTGCAGGGATGTTTGGGACAAATGTGACCAAACGCCGTTTTCAGTACTTGGCATATGTGAGGTATAAAAAGATGTAATTTCTAACTGCGAATACGTGCAGAGAGCCAGAATTTGGCTGCAAAATATGGCTCAGGCCTCGAAATTGGGATATTTGCGTTATTTTGAAAACTGGAGGAGAGTTTGGGCAAAATGTGACTCACTGCCGCTTTCAGTACTTGGCATATGTTGGGTATAAAAATTCGCAATTTCAAACTGCGAATACGTGCAGAGATCCAGAATTTGGTTCCAAAATATGGCTCAGGCCTCGAAATTGGGATATTTCAGATATTTCGAAAACTACAGGGGAGTGTGTGCAAAATGTGACTCACTGCGGCTTTCAGGACTTGGCATATGTTGGGTATAAAAAGTCGTAATATCAAACTGCGAATACGTGGAAAGAGCCAGAATTTGGCTCCAAAATATGGGTCAGGCCTCGATATTGGGATGTTTAGGATATTTTGAAAACTGCAGGAAAGTTTGGGACAAATGTGACCAAACGCCGCTTTCAGTACTTTGCATATGTTGGGTTTAAAAAAAGTCGTAATTTCAAACTGCAAATACGTGCAGAGAGCCATAATTTGGCTCCAAAATATGGCTCAGGCCTCGAAATTGGGATATTTGGGATATTTTGAAAACTGCAAGGAGGTTTGGGACAAATGTGACTAAACGCCGCTTTCAGTACTTGACATATTTTGGGTATAAAAAGACGTAATTTCGAACTGCGAATACGTGCAGAGAGCCAGAATTTGGCTCCAAAATATGGCTCAGGCCTCGAAATTGGGATATTTGGGATATTTTGAAAACTGCAGGGATGTTTGGAACAAATGGGACCAAACGCCGCTTTCAGTACTTCGCATATGTTGGGTATAAAAAAGCCGTAATTTCAAACTGCAAATACGTGCAGAGAGCAAGAATTTGGCTCCAAAATATGGCTCAGGCCTCGAAATTGGGATGTTTGGGATATTTTGAAAACTGTAGGGGAGTTTGAGCAAAATGTGACTCACTGCCGTTTTCAGGACTTGTTGGGTATAAAAAGTCGTAATTTAAAACTGCGAATACGTCAGGGAGCCAGAATTTGGCTCCAAAATAGGGCTCAGGCCTCGAAATTGGGACGTTTAGGATATTTTGAAAACTGCAGGGGAGTTTGTGCAAAATGTGACTCACTGCCGCTTTCAGTACTTGGCATATGTTGGGTATAAAAAGTCGAAATATCAAACTGCGAATACGTGCAGAGAGCCAGAATTTGGCTCCAAAATATGGGTCAGGCCTCGATATTGGGATATTTGGGATATTTTGAAAACTGCAGGGAGGTTTGGGACAAATGTGACCAAATGCCGCTTTTAGTCCTTCGCGTATGTTGGGTATAAAAAAGTCCTAATTTCAAACTGCGAATACGTGCAGAGAGCCAAAATTTGGCTCCAAAATATTGCTCAGGCCTCGAAATTGGGATGTTTGGGATATTTTGAAAACTGCAGGGGGGATTGGGACAAATGTGACTAAACGCCGCTTTCAGTACTTCGCATATGTTGGGTATAAAAAAGTCATAATTTCAAACTGCGAATGCATGCATAGAGCCAGAATTTGGCTCCAAAATATGGCTCAGGCCTCGAAATTGGAATGTTTGGGATATTTTGAAAACTGCAGGGATGTTTGGAACAAATGTGAGTAAACGCCGCTTTCAGTACTTGGCATATGTTGGGTATAAAAAGATGTATTTTCTAACTGCGAATACGTGCAGAGAGCGAGAATTTGGCTCCAAAATATGGCTCAGACCTCGAAATTGGGATATTTGCGTTATTTTGAAAACTGGAGGAGAGTTTGGGCAAAATGTGACTTACTGCCGCTCTCAGTACTTGGCATATGTTGGGTATAAAAATTCGTAATATCAAACTGCGAATACGTGCATAGAGCCAGAATTTGGCTCCAAATTACGGCTCAGGCCTCGAAATTGGGATATTTAGGATATTTTGAAAACTGCAGGGAGGTTTGGGACAAATGTGACCAAACGCCGCTTTCAGTATTTCACATATGTTGGGTATAAAAATCGTAATTTCAAACTGCGAATACGTGCAGAGAGCCAGAATTTGGCACCAAAATATGGCTCAGGCCTCGAAATTTGGATATTTGGGATATTTCGAAAACTGCAGGGAAATTTGTGCAAAATGTGACTCACTGCCGCTTTCAGGACTTGGCATATGTTGGGTGTAAAAAGTCGTAATATCAAACTGCGAATACGTGCAGAGAACCAGAATTTGCCTCCAAAATATGGCTCAGGCCTCGAAATTGGGATGTTTGGGATATTTTGAAAACTTGAGGGAGGTTTGGGACAAATGTGACCCAACGCCGCTTTCAGTACTTGGCATATGTTGGGTATAAAAAGACGTAATTTCGAACTGCGAATTCGTGAATAGAGCCAGAATTTGGCTCCAAAATATGGCTCAGGCCTTGAAATTGGGATGTTTGGGATATTTTGAAAACTGGAGGGAGGTTTGGGACAAATGTGACCAAACGCCGCTTTCAGTACTTCGCATATGTTGGGTATAAAAAAGTCGTAATTTCAAACTGCAAATACGTGCAGAGAGACTGAATTTGGCTCCAAAATATGGCTCAGGCCTAGAAATTTGGATGTTTGGGATATTTAGAAAAATGCAGGGGAGTTTGTGCAAAATGTGACTCATTGCCTCTTTCAGTACTTGGCATATGTTGGGTATAATAAGTCGTAATTTCAACCTGAGAATACGTGCAGAGAGCCAGAATTTGGCTCCAAAATATGGCTCAGGACCTCGAAATTAGGATATTTGGGATATTTTGAAAACTACAGGAGAGTTTGTGCAAAAAGTGACTCACTGCCGTTTTCAGGACTTGCCATATGTTGGGTATAAAAAGTCGTAATTTAAAACTGCGAATACGTGCAGAGAGCCAGAATTTGGCTCCAAAATATGGCTCAGGCCTCAAAATTGGGACGTTTGGATATTTTGAAAACTGCAGGGGAGTTTGTGCAAAATTTGACTCACTGCCGCTTTCAGTACTTGGCATATGTTGGGTATAAAAAGTCGAAATATTAAACTGCGAATACGTGCAAAGAGCCAGAATTTGGCTCCAAAATATGGGTCAGGCCTCGATATTGGGATATTTGGGATATTTTGGAAACTGAAGGGAGGTTTGGGACAAATGTGACCAAACGCCGCTTTCAGTCCTTCCCATATGTTGGGTATAAAAAAATCGTAATTTCAAACCGCGAATACGTGCAGAGAGCCAGAGTTTGGCTCCAAAATATTGCTCAGGCCTCGAAATTGGGATGTTTAGGATATTTTGAAAACTGCAGGGGAGTTTGTGCAAAATGTGACTCACTGCCGCTTTCAGTACTTGGCATATGTTGGGTATAAAAAGCCATAATATCAAACTGCGAATACATGCAGAGAGCCAGAATTAGGCTCTAAAATATGGCTCAGGCCTCAAAATTGGGATATTTAGGATATTTTGGAAACTGCAGGGATGTTTGGGACAAATGTGACCAAACGCCGTTTTCAGTACTTGGCATATGTGGGGTATAAAAAGATTTAATTTCTAACTGCGAATACGTGCAGAGAGCCAGAATTTGGCTACAAAATATGGCTCAGGCCTCGAAATTGGGATATTTGCGTTATTTTGAAAACTGGAGGAGAGTTTGGGCAAAATGTGACTCACTGCCGCTTTCAGTACTTGGCATATGTTGGGTATAAAAAGCCATAATATCAAACTGCGAATACATGCAGAGAGCCAGAATTAGGCTCTAAAATATGGCTCAGGCCTCGAAATTGGGATATTTAGGATATTTTGAAAACTGCAGGGAGGTTTGTGACAAATGTGACCAAATGCCGCTTTCAGTACTTCGCATATGTTGGGTATAAAAATCGCAATTTCAAACTGCGAATACGTGCAGAGAGCCAGAATTTGGCTCCAAAATATGGCTCAGGCCTCGAAATTGGGATATTTGGGATATTTCGAAAACTGCAGGGGAATTTTTGCAAAATGTGACTCTGCCGCTTTCAGGACTTGGCATATGTTGGGTGTAAAAAGTCGTAATATCAAACTGCGAATACGTGCAGAGAGCCAGAATTTGGATCCAAAATATGGCTCAGGCCTCGATATTGGGATGTTTGGGATATTTTGAAAACTGCAGTTAGATTTGGGACAAATGTGACCAAACGCCGCTTACAGTACTTGACATATGTTGGGTATAAAAAGACGTAATTTCGAACTGCGAATACGTGCAGAGAGCCAGAATTTGGCTCCAAAATATGGCTCAGGCCTAGAAATTTGGATGTTTGGGATATTTAGAAAAATGCAGGGGAGTTTGTGCAAAATGTGACTCATTGCCTCTTTCAGTACTTGGCATATGTTGGGTATAATAAGTCGTAATTTCAACCTGAGAATACGTGCAGAGAGCCAGAATTTGGCTCCAAAATATGGCTCAGGACCTCGAAATTAGGATATTTGGGATATTTTGAAAACTACAGGAGAGTTTGTGCAAAAAGTGACTCACTGCCGTTTTCAGGACTTGCCATATGTTGGGTATAAAAAGTCGTAATTTAAAACTGCGAATACGTGCAGAGAGCCAGAATTTGGCTCCAAAATATGGCTCAGGCCTCAAAATTGGGACGTTTGGATATTTTGAAAACTGCAGGGGAGTTTGTGCAAAATTTGACTCACTGCCGCTTTCAGTACTTGGCATATGTTGGGTATAAAAAGTCGAAATATTAAACTGCGAATACGTGCAAAGAGCCAGAATTTGGCTCCAAAATATGGGTCAGGCCTCGATATTGGGATATTTGGGATATTTTGGAAACTGAAGGGAGGTTTGGGACAAATGTGACCAAACGCCGCTTTCAGTCCTTCCCATATGTTGGGTATAAAAAAATCGTAATTTCAAACCGCGAATACGTGCAGAGAGCCAGAGTTTGGCTCCAAAATATTGCTCAGGCCTCGAAATTGGGATGTTTAGGATATTTTGAAAACTGCAGGGGAGTTTGTGCAAAATGTGACTCACTGCCGCTTTCAGTACTTGGCATATGTTGGGTATAAAAAGCCATAATATCAAACTGCGAATACATGCAGAGAGCCAGAATTAGGCTCTAAAATATGGCTCAGGCCTCAAAATTGGGATATTTAGGATATTTTGGAAACTGCAGGGATGTTTGGGACAAATGTGACCAAACGCCGTTTTCAGTACTTGGCATATGTGGGGTATAAAAAGATTTTAATTTCTAACTGCGAATACGTGCAGAGAGCCAGAATTTGGCTACAAAATATGGCTCAGGCCTCGAAATTGGGATATTTGCGTTATTTTGAAAACTGGAGGAGAGTTTGGGCAAAATGTGACTCACTGCCGCTTTCAGTACTTGGCATATGTTGGGTATAAAAAGCCATAATATCAAACTGCGAATACATGCAGAGAGCCAGAATTAGGCTCTAAAATATGGCTCAGGCCTCGAAATTGGGATATTTAGGATATTTTGAAAACTGCAGGGAGGTTTGTGACAAATGTGACCAAATGCCGCTTTCAGTACTTCGCATATGTTGGGTATAAAAATCGCAATTTCAAACTGCGAATACGTGCAGAGAGCCAGAATTTGGCTCCAAAATATGGCTCAGGCCTCGAAATTGGGATATTTGGGATATTTCGAAAACTGCAGGGGAATTTTTGCAAAATGTGACTCTGCCGCTTTCAGGACTTGGCATATGTTGGGTGTAAAAAGTCGTAATATCAAACTGCGAATACGTGCAGAGAGCCAGAATTTGGATCCAAAATATGGCTCAGGCCTCGATATTGGGATGTTTGGGATATTTTGAAAACTGCAGTTAGATTTGGGACAAATGTGACCAAACGCCGCTTACAGTACTTGACATATGTTGGGTATAAAAAGACGTAATTTCGAACTGCGAATACGTGCAGAGAGCCAGAATTTGGCTCCAAAATATGGCTCAGGCCTCGAAATTGGGATGTTTAGGATATTTTGAAAACTGCAGGGGAGTTTGTGCAAAATGTGACTCACTGCCGCTTTCAGTACTTGGCATATGTTGGGTATAAAAAGCCATAATATCAAACTGCGAATACATGCAGAGAGCCAGAATTAGGCTCTAAAATATAGCTCAGGCCACGAAATTGGGATATTTAGGATATTTTGGAAACTGCAGGGATGTTTGGGACAAATGTGACCAAACGCCGTTTTCAGTACTTGGCATATGTGATGTATAAAAAGATTTAATTTCTAACTGCGAATACGTGCAGAGAGCCAGAATTTGGCTACAAAATATGGCTCAGGCCTCGAAATTGGGATATTTGCGTTATTTTGAAAACTGGAGGAGAGTTTGGGCAAAATGTGACTCACTGCCGCTTTCAGTACTTGGCATATGTTGGGTATAAAAAGCCATAATATCAAACTGCGAATACATGCAGAGAGCCAGAATTAGGCTCTAAAATATGGCTCAGGCCTCGAAATTGGGATATTTAGGATATTTTGAAAACTGCAGGGAGGTTTGGGACAAATGTGACCAAATGCCGCTTTCAGTACTTCGCATATGTTGGGTATAAAAATCGCAATTTCAAACTGCGAATACGTGCAGAGAGCCAGAATTTGGCTCCAAAATATGGCTCAGGCCTCGAAATTGGGATATTTGGGATATTTCGAAAACTGCAGGGGAATTTGTGCAAAATGTGACTCTGCCGCTTTCAGGACTTGGCATATGTTGGGTGTAAAAAGTCGTAATATCAAACTGCGAATACGTGCAGAGAGCCAGAATTTGGATCCAAAATATGGCTCAGGCCTCGATATTGGGATGTTTGGGATATTTTGAAAACTGCAGTTAGATTTGGGACAAATGTGACCAAACGCCGCTTTCAGTACTTGACATATGTTGGGTATAAAAAGACGTAATTTCGAACTGCGAATACGTGCAGAGAGCCAGAATTTGGCTCCAAAATATGGCTCAGGCCTCGAAATTGGGATATTTCAGATATTTCGAAAAATGCAGGGGAGTGTGTGCAAAATGTGACTCACTGCCGCTTTCAGGACTTGGCATATGTTGGGTATAAAAAGTCGTAATATCAAACTGCGAATACGTGGGAAGAGCCAGAATTTGGCTCCAAAATATGGGTCAGGCCTCGATATTGGGATGTTTGGGATATTTTGAAAACTGCAGGAATGTTTGGGACAAATGTGACCAAACGCCGCTTTCAGTACTTTGCATATGTTGGGTTTAAAAAAAGTCGTAATTTCAAACTCCAAATACGTGCAGAGAGCCATAATTTGGCTCCAAAATATGGCTCAGGCCTCGAAATTGGGAGATTTGGGATATTTTGAAAACTGCAGGGGAGTTTGTGCAAAATGTGACTACACTGCCGCTTTCAGTACTTGGCATATGTTGGGTATAAAAAGTCGTAATATCAAACCCCGAATACATGCAGAGAGCCAGAATTTGGCTCCAAAGTATGGCTCAGGCCTCGAAATTGGGATATTTGGGATATTTTGAAAACTGCGGGGAGGTTTCGGACAAATGTGACTAAACCCCGCTTTCAGTACTTGGCATATGTTCGGTATAAAAAGACGTAATTTCGAATTGCGAATAAGTGCAAAGAGCCTGAATTTGGCTCCATAATATGGCTCAGGCCTCGTAATTGGGATATTTGGGATATTTTGAAAACTGCAGGGGAGTTTGTGCAAAATATGACTCACTGCCGCTTTCAGGACATGGCATATGTTGGGTATAAAAAGTCGTAATTTTAAACTGTGAATACGTGCAGAGATCCTGAATTTGGCTCCAAAATATGGCTCGGGCCTCGAAATTGGGATATGTAGGATATTTTGAAAACTGCAGAGAGGTTTGGGACAAATGTGACCAAACGCCGCTTTCAGTAATTCGCATATGTTGGGTATAAAATTCGTAATTTCAAACTGCGAATACGTGCAGAAAGCTAGAATTTGGCTCCAAAATATGGCTCAGTCCTCGAAATTGGGATGTTTGGGATATTTTGAAAACTGCAGGGGGATTGGGACAAATGTGACTAAACGCCGCTTTCAGTACTTCGCATATGTTGGGTATAAAAAAGTCGTAATTTCAAACTGCGAATACGTGCATAGAGCCAGAATTTGGCTTCAAAATATGGCTCAGGCCTCGAAATTGGGATGTTTGGGATATTTTGAAAACTCCGGGGAGATTTGGGACAAATGTGACTAAACGCCGCTTTCAGTACTTGGCATATGTTGCGTATAAAAAGACGTAATTTCGAACTGCGAATACGTGCAGAGAGCCAGAATTTGGCTCCAAAATATGGGTCAGGTCTCGAAATTGGGATATTTGGGATATTTTGAAAACTGCAGGGATGTTTGGAACAAATGTGACAAAACGCCGCTTTCAGTACTTGACATATGTTGGGTATAAAAAGATGTAATTTCTAACTGCGAATACGTGCAGAGAGCCAGAATTTGGCTCCAAAATATTGCTCAGACCTAGAAATTGGGATATTTGCGTTATTTTGAAAACTGGAGGGGAGTTTGGGCAAAATATGACTCACTGCCGCTTTCAGTTCTTGGCATATGTTGGGTATAAAAATTCGTAATATCAAACTGCGAATACGTGCAAAGAGCCAGAATTTGGCTCCAAAATATGGGTCAGGTTTCGATATTGGGATATTTGGGATATTTTGAAAACTGCAGGGAGGTTTGGGACAAATGTGACCAAACGCCGCTTTCAGGCCTTCGCATATGTTGGGTGTAAAAAGTCGTAATTTCAAACTGCGAATACGTGCAGAGAGCCAAAATTTGGCTCCAAAATATTTCTCAGGCCTCGAAATTGGGATGTTTGGGATATTTTGAAAACTGCAGGCAAGTTTGTGCAAAATGTGACTCACTGCCGCTTTCAGTACTTGGCATATGTTGGGAATAAAAAAGTCGCAATTTCAAACTGCGAATACGTGCAGAGATCCAAAAGTTGGCTCCAAAATATGGCTCAGGCCTCGAAATTGGTTACTTGGGATATTTCGAAAACTGCAGGCAAGTTTGTGCAAAATGTGACTGTGCCGCTTTCAGGACTTGGCATATGTTGGGTATAAAAATTCGTAATATCAAACTGCGAATACGTGCATAGAGCCAGAATTTGGCTCCAAATTATAGCTCAGGCCTCGAAATTGGATGTTTGGGATATTTTGAAAACTGCAGGGAGGTTTGGGACAAATGTGACAGAAAGCCGCTTTCAGTACTTGCCATATGTTGGTATAAAAAAGATGCAATTTCAAACTGCGAATACATGCAAAGAGCCTGAATTTGGCTCCATAATATGGCTCAGGCCTCGAAATTGGGATATTTGGGATATTTTGAAAACTGCAGGGGATTTGTGCAAAATGTGACTCACTGCCGCTTTCAGGACTTGGCATATGTTGGGTATAAAAAGTCGTAATTTCAAACTGCGAATACGTGCATAGAGCCAGAATTTGGCTCCAAATTATAGCTCAGGCCTCGAAATTGGGATGTTTGGGATATTTTGAAAACTGCAGGGAGGTTTGGGACAAATGTGACCAAACGCCGCTTTCAGTATTTCGCATATGTTGGGTATAAAAATCGTAATTTCAAACTGCGAATACGTGCAGAGAGCCAGAATTTGGCACCAAAATATGGCTAAGGCCTCGAAATTGGGATATTTGGGATATTTCGAAAACTGCAGGGAAATTTGTGCAAAATGTGACTCGCTGCCGCTTTCAGGACTTGGCATATGTTGGGTGTAAAAAGTCGTAATATCAAACTGCGAATACGTGCAGAGAGTCAGAATTTGCCTCCAAAATATGGCTCAGGCCTCGAAATTGGGATGTTTGGGATATTTTGAAAACTTGAGGGAGGTTTGGGACAAATGTGACCCAACGCCGCTTTCAGTACTTGGCATATGTTGGTATAAAAAGACGTAATTTCGAACTGCGAATACGTGAATAGAGCCAGAATTTGGCTCCAAAATATGGCTCAGGCCTTGAAATTGGGATGTTTGGGATATTTTGAAAACTGGAAGGAGGTTTGGGACAAATGTGACCAAACGCCGCTTTCAGTACTTCGCATATGTTGGGTATAAAAAAGTCGTAATTTCAAACTGCAAATACGTGCAGAGAGACTGAATTTGGCTCCAAAATATGGCTCAGGCCTTGAAATTTGGATGTTTGGGATATTTAGAAAAATGCAGGGGAGTTTGTGCAAAATGTGACTCATTGCCTCTTTCAGTACTTGGCATATGTTGGGTATAATAAGTCGTAATTTCAACCTGAGAATACGTGCAGAGAGCCAGAATTTGGCTCCAAAATATGGCTCAGGACCTCGAAATTGGGATATTTGGGATATTTTGAAAACTACAGGAGAGTTTGTGCAAAAAGTGACTCACTGCCGTTTTCAGGACTTGCCATATGTTGGGTATAAAAAGTCGTAATTTAAAACTGCGAATACGTGCAGAGAGCCAGAATTTGGCTCCAAAATATGGCTCAGGCCTCAAAATTGGGACGTTTGGATATTTTGAAAACTGCAGGGGAGTTTGTGCAAAATTTGACTCACTGCCGCTTTCAGTACTTGGCATATGTTGGGTATAAAAAGTCGAAATATTAAACTGCGAATACGTGCAAAGAGCCAGAATTTGGCTCCAAAATATGGGTCAGGCCTCGATATTGGGATATTTGGGATATTTTGGAAACTGAAGGGAGGTTTGGGACTTATGTGACCAAACGCCGCTTTCAGTCCTTCCCATATGTTGGGTATAAAAAATTCGTAATTTCAAACCGCGAATACGTGCAGAGAGCCAGAGTTTGGCTCCAAAATATTGCTCAGGCCTCGAAATTGGGATGTTTAGGATATTTAAAAAACTGCAGGGGAGTTTGTGCAAAATGTGACTCGCTGCCGCTTTCAGTACTTGGCATATGTTGGGTATAAAAAGCCATAATATCAAACTGCGAATACATGCAGAGAGCCAGAATTAGGCTCTAAAATATGGCTCAGGCCTCGAAATTGGGATATTTGGGATTTTTTGGAAACTGCAGGGATGTTTGGGACAAATGTGACCAAACGCCGTTTTCAGTACTTGGCATATGTGAGGTATAAAAAGATGTAATTTCTAACTGCGAATACGTGCAGAGAGCCAGAATTGTCTGCAAAATATGGCTCAGGCCTCGAAATTGGGATATTTGCGTTATTTTGAAAACTGGAGGAGAGTTTGGGCAAAATGTGACTCACTGCCGCTTTCAGTACTTGGCATATGTTGGGTATAAAAAAAGTCGCAATTTCAAACTGCGAATACGTGCAGAGATCCAGAATTTGGCTCCAAAATATGGCTCAGGCCTCGAAATTGGGATATTTCAGATATTTCGAAAACTACAGGGGAGTGTGTGCAAAATGTGACTCACTGCCGCTTTCAGGACTTGGCATATGTTGGGTATAAAAAGTCGTAATATCAAACTGCGAATACGTGGAAAGAGCCAGAATTTGGCTCCAAAATATGGGTCAGGCCTCGATATTGGGATGTTTGGGATATTTTGAAAACTGCAGGAAAGTTTGGGACAAATGTGACCAAACGCCGCTTTCAGTACTTTGCATATGTTGGGTTTAAATAAAGTCGTAATTTCAAACTGCAAATACGTGCAGAGAGCCATAATTTGGCTCCAAAATATGGCTCAGGCCTCGAAATTGGGATATTTGGGATATTTTGAAAACTGCAAGGAGGTTTGGGACAAATGTGACTAAACGCCGCTTTCAGTACTTGACATATGTTGGGTATAAAAAGACGTAATTTCGAACTGCGAATACGTGCAGAGAGCCAGAATTTGGCTCCATAATATGGCTCAGGCCTCGAAATTGGGATATTTGGGATATTTTGAAAACTGCAGGGATGTTTGGAACAAATGTGACCAAACGCCGCTTTCAGTACTTCGCATATGTTGGGTATAAAAAACCGTAATTTCAAACTGCAAATACGTGCAGAGAGCAAGAATTTGGCTCCAAAATATGGCTCAGGCCTCGAAATTGGGATGTTTGGGATATTTTGAAACTGTAGGGGAGTTTGAGCAAAATGTGACTCACTGCCGTTTTCAGGACTTGTCATATGTTGGGTATAAAAAGTCGTAATTTCAAACTGCGAATACGTGCAGAGAGCCAAAATTTGGCTCCAAAATATGGGTCAGGCCTCGATATTGGGATATTTGGGATATTTTGGAAACTGAAGGGAGGTTTGGGACTTATGTGACCAAACGCCGCTTTCAGTCCTTCCCATATGTTGGGTATAAAAAATTCGTAATTTCAAACCGCGAATACGTGCAGAGAGCCAGAGTTTGGCTCCAAAATATTGCTCAGGCCTCGAAATTGGGATGTTTAGGATATTTAAAAAACTGCAGGGGAGTTTGTGCAAAATGTGACTCGCTGCCGCTTTCAGTACTTGGCATATGTTGGGTATAAAAAGCCATAATATCAAACTGCGAATACATGCAGAGAGCCAGAATTAGGCTCTAAAATATGGCTCAGGCCTCGAAATTGGGATATTTGGGATTTTTTGGAAACTGCAGGGATGTTTGGGACAAATGTGACCAAACGCCGTTTTCAGTACTTGGCATATGTGAGGTATAAAAAGATGTAATTTCTAACTGCGAATACGTGCAGAGAGCCAGAATTTGTCTGCAAAATATGGCTCAGGCCTCGAAATTGGGATATTTGCGTTATTTTGAAAACTGGAGGAGAGTTTGGGCAAAATGTGACTCACTGCCGCTTTCAGTACTTGGCATATGTTGGGTATAAAAAAAGTCGCAATTTCAAACTGCGAATACGTGCAGAGATCCAGAATTTGGCTCCAAAATATGGCTCAGGCCTCGAAATTGGGATATTTCAGATATTTCGAAAACTACAGGGGAGTGTGTGCAAAATGTGACTCACTGCCGCTTTCAGGACTTGGCATATGTTGGGTATAAAAAGTCGTAATATCAAACTGCGAATACGTGGAAAGAGCCAGAATTTGGCTCCAAAATATGGGTCAGGCCTCGATATTGGGATGTTTGGGATATTTTGAAAACTGCAGGAAAGTTTGGGACAAATGTGACCAAACGCCGCTTTCAGTACTTTGCATATGTTGGGTTTAAATAAAGTCGTAATTTCAAACTGCAAATACGTGCAGAGAGCCATAATTTGGCTCCAAAATATGGCTCAGGCCTCGAAATTGGGATATTTGGGATATTTTGAAAACTGCAAGGAGGTTTGGGACAAATGTGACTAAACGCCGCTTTCAGTACTTGACATATGTTGGGTATAAAAAGACGTAATTTCGAACTGCGAATACGTGCAGAGAGCCAGAATTTGGCTCCATAATATGGCTCAGGCCTCGAAATTGGGATATTTGGGATATTTTGAAAACTGCAGGGATGTTTGGAACAAATGTGACCAAACGCCGCTTTCAGTACTTCGCATATGTTGGGTATAAAAAACCGTAATTTCAAACTGCAAATACGTGCAGAGAGCAAGAATTTGGCTCCAAAATATGGCTCAGGCCTCGAAATTGGGATGTTTGGGATATTTTGAAAACTGTAGGGGAGTTTGAGCAAAATGTGACTCACTGCCGTTTTCAGGACTTGTCATATGTTGGGTATAAAAAGTCGTAATTTCAAACTGCGAATACGTGCAGAGAGCCAAAATTTGGCTCCAAAATATTGCTCAGGCCTCGAAATTGGGATGTTTGGGATATTTTGAAAACTGCAGGGGGGATTGGGACAAATGTGACTAAACGCCGCTTTCAGTACTTCGCATATGTTGGGTATAAAAAAGTCATAATTTCAAACTGCGAATGCATGCATAGAGCCAGAATTTGGCTCCAAAATATGGCTCAGGCCTCGAAATTGGAATATTTGGGATATTTTGAAAACTGCAGGGATGTTTGGAACAATGTGACTAAACGCCGCTTTCAGTACTTGGCATATGTTGGGTATAAAAAGATGTATTTTCTAACTGCGAATACGTGCAGAGAGCGAGAATTTGGCTCCAAAATATGGCTCAGACCTCGAAATTGGGATATTTGCGTTATTTTGAAAACTGGAGGAGAGTTTGGGCAAAATGTGACTCACTGCCGCTTTCAGTACTTGGCATATGTTGGGTATAAAAATTCGTAATATCAAACTGCGAATACGTGCATAGAGCCAGAATTTGGCTCCAAATTACGGCTCAGGCCTCGAAATTGGGATATTTAGGATATTTTGAAAACTGCAGGGAGGTTTGGGACAAATGTGACCAAACGCCGCTTTCAGTATTTCGCATATGTTGGGTATAAAAATCGTAATTTCAAACTGCGAATACGTGCAGAGAGCCAGAATTTGGCACCAAAATATGGCTCAGGCCTCGAAATTGGGATATTTGGGATATTTCGAAAACTGCAGGGAAATTTGTGCAATATGTGACTCACTGCCGCTTTCAGGACTTGGCATATGTTGGGTGTAAAAAGTCGTAATATCAAACTGCGAATACGTGCAGAGAACCAGAATTTGCCTCCAAAATATGGCTCAGGCCTCGAAATTGGGATGTTTGGGATATTTTGAAAACTTGAGGGAGGTTTGGGACAAATGTGACCCAACGCCGCTTTCAGTACTTGGCATATGTTGGGTATAAAAAGACGTAATTTCGAACTGCGAATACGTGAATAGAGCCAGAATTTGGCTCCAAAATATAGCTCAGGCCTTGAAATTGGGATGTTTGGGATATTTTGAAAACTGGAGGGAGGTTTGGGACAAATTTGACCAAACGCCGCTTTCAGTACTTCGCATATGTTGGGTATAAAAAAGTCGTAATTTCAAACTGCAAATACGTGCAGAGAGACTGAATTTGGCTCCAAAATATGGCTCAGGCCTTGAAATTTGGATGTTTGGGATATTTAGAAAAATGCAGGGGAGTTTGTGCAAAATGTGACTCATTGCCTCTTTCAGTACTTGGCATATGTTGGGTATAATAAGTCGTAATTTCAACCTGAGAATACGTGCAGAGAGCCAGAATTTGGCTCCAAAATATGGCTCAGGACCTCGAAATTGGGATATTTGGGATATTTTGAAAACTACAGGAGAGTTTGTGCAAAAAGTGACTCACTGCCGTTTTCAGGACTTGCCATATGTTGGGTATAAAAAGTCGTAATTTAAAACTGCGAATACGTGCAGAGAGCCAGAATTTGGCTCCAAAATATGGCTCAGGCCTCAAAATTGGGACGTTTGGATATTTTGAAAACTGCAGGGGAGTTTGTGCAAAATTTGACTCACTGCCGCTTTCAGTACTTGGCATATGTTGGGTATAATAAGTCGAAATATTAAACTGCGAATACGTGCAAAGAGCCAGAATTTGGCTCCAAAATATGGGTCAGGCCTCGATATTGGGATATTTGGGATATTTTGGAAACTGAAGGGAGGTTTGGGACAAATGTGGCCAAACGCCGCTTTCAGTCCTTCCCATATGTTGGGTATAAAAAATTCGTAATTTCAAAACGCGAATACGTGCAGAGAGCCAGAGTTTGGCTCCAAAATATTGCTCAGGCCTCGAAATTGGGATGTTTAGGATATTTTGAAAACTGCAGGGGAGTTTGTGCAAAATGTGACTCACTGCCGCTTTCAGTACTTGGCATATGTTGGGTATAAAAAGCCATAATATCAAACTGCGAATACATGCAGAGAGCCAGAATTAGGCTCTAAAATATAGCTCAGGCCTCGAAATTGGGATATTTAGGATATTTTGGAAACTGCAGGGATGTTTGGGACAAATGTGACCAAACGCCGTTTTCAGTACTTGGCATATGTGGGGTATAAAAAGATTTAATTTCTAACTGCGAATACGTGCAGAGAGCCAGAATTTGGCTACAAAATATGGCTCAGGCCTCGAAATTGGGATATTTGCGTTATTTTGAAAACTGGAGGAGAGTTTGGGCAAAATGTGACTCACTGCCGCTTTCAGTACTTGGCATATGTTGGGTATAAAAAGCCATAATATCAAACTGCGAATACATGCAGAGAGCCAGAATTAGGCTCTAAAATATGGCTCAGGCCTCGAAATTGGGATATTTAGGATATTTTGAAAACTGCAGGGAGGTTTGGGACAAATGTGACCAAATGCCGCTTTCAGTACTTCGCATATGTTGGGTATAAAAATCGCAATTTCAAACTGCGAATACGTGCAGAGAGCCAGAATTTGGCTCCAAAATATGGCTCAGGCCTCGAAATTGGGATATTTGGGATATTTCGAAAACTGCAGGGGAATTTGTGCAAAATGTGACTCTGCCGCTTTCAGGACTTGGCATATGTTGGGTGTAAAAAGTCGTAATATCAAACTGCGAATACGTGCAGAGAGCCAGAATTTGGATCCAAAATATGGCTCAGGCCTCGATATTGGGATGTTTGGGATATTTTGAAAACTGCAGTTAGATTTGGGACAAATGTGACCAAACGCCGCTTTCAGTACTTGACATATGTTGGGTATAAAAAGACGTAATTTCGAACTGCGAATACGTGCAGAGAGCCAGAATTTGGCTCCAAAATATGGCTCAGGCCTCGAAATTGGGATATTTCAGATATTTCGAAAAATGCAGGGGGGTGTGTGCAAAATGTGATTCACTGCCGCTTTCAGGACTTGGCATATGTTGGGTATAAAAAGTCGTAATATCAAACTGCGAATACGTGGAAAGAGCCAGAATTTGGCTCCAAAATATGGGTCAGGCCTCGATATTGGGATGTTTGGGATATTTTGAAAACTGCAGGAATGTTTGGGACAAATGTGACCAAACGCCGCTTTCAGTACTTTGCATATGTTGGGTTTAAAAAAAGTCGTAATTTCAAACTGCAAATACGTGCAGAGAGCCATAATTTGGCTCCAAAATATGGCTCAGGCCTCGAAATTGAGATATTTGGGATATTTTGAAAACTGCAAGGAGGTTTGGGACAAATGTGACTAAACGCCACTTTCAGTTCTTGACATATGTTGGGTATAAAAAGACGTAATTTCGAACTGCGAATACGTGCAGAGAGCCAGAATTTGGCTCCAAAATATGGCTCAGGCCTCGAAATTGGGATATTAGGGATATTTTGAAAACTGCAGGGATGTTTGGAACAAATGGGACCAAACGCCGCTTTCAGTACTTCGCATATGTTGGGTATAAAAAAGCCGTAATTTCAAACTGCAAATACGTGCAGAGAGCAAGAATTTGGCTCCAAAATATGGCTCAGGCCTCGAAATTGCGATGTTTGGGATATTTTGAAAACTGTAGGGGAGTTTGAGCAAAATGTGACTCACTGCCGTTTTCAGGACTTGTCATATGTTGGGTATAAAAAGTCGTAATTTAAAACTGCGAATACGTCAAGGAGCCAGAATTTGGCTCCAAAATAGGGCTCAGGCCTCGAAATTGGGACGTTTGGGATATTTTGAAAACTGCAGGGGAGTTTGTGCAAAATGTGACTCACTGCCGCTTTCAGTACTTGGCATATGTTGGGTATAAAAAGTCGAAATATCAAACTGCGAATACGTGCAGAGAGCCAGAATTTGGCTCCAAAATATGGGTCAGGCCTCGATATTGGGATATTTGGGATATTTTGAAAACTGCAGGGAGGTTTGGGACAAATGTGACCAAACGCCGCTTTTAGTCCTTCGCGTATGTTGGGTATAAAAAAGTCCTAATTTCAAACTGCGAATACGTGCAGAGAGCCAAAATTTGGCTCCAAAATATTGCTCAGGCCTCGAAATTGGGATGTTTGGGATATTTTGAAAACTGCAGGGGGGATTGGGACAAATGTGACTAAACGCCGCTTTCAGTACTTCGCATATGTTGGGTATAAAAAAGTCATAATTTCAAACTGCGAATGCATGCATAGAGCCAGAATTTGGCTCCAAAATATGGCTCAGGCCTCGAAATTGGGATATTTGGGATATTTTGAAAACTGCAGGGATGTTTGGAACAAATGTGACCAAACGCCGCTTTCAGTACTTGGCATATGTTGGGTATAAAAAGATGTATTTTCTAACAGCGAATACGTGCAGAGAGCGAGAATTTGGCTCCAAAATATGGCTCAGACCTCGAAATTGGGATATTTGCGTTATTTTGAAAACTGGAGGAGAGTTTGGGCAAAATGTGACTCACTGCCGCTTTCAGTACTTGGCATATGTTGGGTATAAAAATTCGTAATATCAAACTGCGAATACGTGCATAGAGCCAGAATTTGGCTCCAAATTACGGCTCAGGCCTCGAAATTGGGATGTTTGGGATATTTTGAAAACTGCAGGGAGGTTTGGGACAAATGTGACCGAAAGCCGCTTTCAGTACTTGCCATATGTTGGTATAAAAAAGTTGCAATTTCAAACTGCGAATACGTGCAAAGAGCCTGAATTTGGCTCCATAATATGGCTCAGGCCTCGAAATTGGGATATTTGGGATATTTTGAAAACTGCAGGGGAGTTTGTGCAAAATGTGACTCACTGCCGCTTTCAGGACTTGGCATATGTTGGGTGTAAAAAGTCTTAATATCAAACTGCGAATACGTGCAGAGAGCCAGAATTTGGCTCCAAAATATGGCTCAGGCCTTGATATTGGGATGTTTGGGATATTTTGAAAACTGCAGTTAGATTTGGGACAAATGTGACCAAACGCCGCTTTCAGTACTTGGCATATGTTGGGTATAAAAAGTCGTAATTTAAAACTGCGAATACGTCAGGGAGCCAGAATTTGGCTCCAAAATAGGGCTCAGGCCTCGAAATTGGGACGTTTGGGATATTTTGAAAACTGCAGGGGAGTTTGTGCAAAATGTGACTCTGCCGCTTTCAGTACTTGGCATATGTTGGGTATAAAAAGTCGTAATATCAAACTGCGAATACGTGCTAAGAGCCAGAATTTGGCTCCAAATTACGGCTCAGGCCTCGAAATTGGGATGTTTGGGATATTTTGAAAACTGCAGGGAGGTTTGGGACAAATGTGACCGAAAGCCGTTTTCAGTACATGCCATATGTTGGTATAAAAAAGTTGCAATTTCAAACTGCGAATATGTGCAAAGAGCCTGAATTTGGCTCCATAATATGGCTCAGGCCTCGAAATTGGGATATTTGGGATATTTTGAAAACTGCAAGGGAGTTTGTGCAAAATGTGACTCACTGCCGCTTTCAGGACTTGGCATATGTTGGGTATAAAAAGTCGTAATTTCTAACTGCGAGTACGTGCAGAGAGCCTGAATTTGGCTCCAAAATATGGTTAAGGCCTCGAAATTGGGATATTTAGGATATTTTGAAAACTGCAGGGAGGTTTGGGGCAAATGTGACCAAACGCCGCTTTCAGTACTTCGCATATGTTGGGTATAAAAATCGCCATTTCAAAATGCGAATACGTGCAGAGAGCCAGAATTTGGCTCCAAAATATGGCTCAGGCCTCGAAATTGGGATATTTGGGATATTTCGAAAACTGCAGGGGAATTTGTGCAAAATGTGACTCTGCCGCTTTCAGGACTTGGCATATGTTGGGTGTAAAAAGTCGTAATATCAAACTGCGAATACGTGCAGAGAGCCAGAATTTGGCTCCAAAATATGGCTCAGGCCTCGATATTGGAATGTTTGGGATATTTTGAAAACTGCAGTTAGATTTGGGACAAATGTGACCAAACGCCGCTTTCAGTACTTGGCATATGTTGGGTATAAAAAGTCGTTATTTCAAACTGCGAATACGTGAAGAGAGCCTGAATTTGGCTCCAAAATATGGCTCAGGCCTCGAAATGGGGATGTTTGGGAAATTCAAAAAACTGCAGGGGAGTTTGTGCAAATTTGTGACTCACTGCCGCGTCCAGTACTTAGCATATGTTGGGTATAAAAAGTCGTAATATCAAACTGCGAATACGTGAATAGAGCCAGAATTTGGCTCCAAAATATGGCTCAGGCCTTGAAATTGGGATGTTTGGGATATTTTGAAAACTGGAGGGAGGTTTGGGACAAATGTGACCAAACGCCGCTTGCAGTACTTCGCATATGTTGGGTATAAAAAAGTCGTAATTTTAAACTGCAAATACGTGCAGAGAGACTGAATTTGGCTCCAAAATATGGGTCAGGCCTCGATATTGGGATATTTGGGATATTTTGAAAACTGCAGGGAGGTTTGGGACAAATGTGACCAAACGCCGCTTTTAGTCCTTCGCATATGTTGGGTATAAAAAAGTCGTAATTTCAAACTGCGAATACGTTCAGAGAGCCAAAATTTGGCTCCAAAATATTGCTCAGGCCTCGAAATTGGGATGTTTGGGATCTTTTATAAACTGCAGGGAAGTTTGTGCAAAATATGACTCACTGCCGCTTTCAGGACTTGGCATATGTTGGGTATAAAAAGTCGAAATATCAAACTGCGAATACGTGCAGAGAGCCAGAATTTGGCTCCAAAATATGGCTCAGGCCTCGATATTGGGATGTTTAGGATATTTTGAAAGCTGCAGTTAGATTTGGGACAAATGTGACCAAACGCCGCTTTCAGTACTTGGCGTATGTTGGGTATAAAAAGTCGCTATTTCAAACTGCGAATACGTGCAGAGTACCAGAATTTGGCTCCAAAATATGGCTCAGGCCTCGAAATTGGGATGTTTGGGATATTTTGAAAACTGCAGGGGGGATTGGGACAAATGTGACTAAACGCCGCTTTCAGTACTTGACATATGTTGGGTATAAAAAGACGTAATTTCGAACTGCGAATACGTGCAGAGAGCCAGAATTTGGCTCCAAAATATGGCTCAGGCCTCGAAATTGGGATATTTGGGATATATTGAAAACTGCAGGGATGTTTGGAACAAATGTGACCAAACGCCGCTTTCAGTACTTCGCATATGTTGGGTATAAAAAATCCTTAATTTCAAACTGCAAATACATGCAGAGAGCAAGAATTTGGCTCCAAAATATGGCTCAGGCCTCGAAATTGGGATGTTTGGGATATTTTGAAAACTGTAGGGGAGTTTCTGCAAAATGTGACTCACTGCCGTTTTCAGCACTTGTCATATGTTGGGTATAAAAAGTCGTAATTTAAAACTGCGAATACGTCAGGGAGCCAGAATTTGGCTCCAAAATAGGGCTCAGGCCTCGAAATTGGGATGTTTGGGATATTTTGAAAACTGCAGGGGAGTTTGTGCAAAATATGACTCACTGCCACTTTCAGGACTTGGCATATGTTGGGTATAAAAAGTCCAAATATCAAACTGCGAATACGTGCAGAGAGCCAGAATTTGGCTCCAAAATATGGCTCAGGCCTCGATATTGGGATGTTTAGGATATTTTGAAAGCTGCAGTTAGATTTGGGACAAATGTGACCAAACGCCGCTTTCAGTACTTGGCGTATGTTGGGTATAAAAAGTCGTTATTTCAAACTGCGAATACGTGCAGAGAACCAGAATTTGGCTCCAAAATATGGCTCAGGCCTCGAAATTGGGATGTTTGGGATATTTTGAAAACTGCAGGGGGGATTGGGACAAATGTGACTAAACGCCGCTTTCAGTACTTCGCATATGTTGGGTATAAAAAGATGTAATTTCTAACTGCAAATACGTGCAGAGAGCCAGAATTTGGCTCCAAAATATGGCTCAGACCTCGAAATTGGAATATTTGCGTTATTTTGTAAACTGGAGGAGAGTTTGGGCAAAATATGACTCACTGCTGCTTTCAGGACTTGGCATATGTTGGGTGTAAAAAGTCGTAATATCAAACTGCGAATACGTGCAGAGAGCCAGAATTTGGCTCCAAAATATGGCTCAGGCCTCGATATTGGGATGTTTGGGATATTTTGAAAACTGCAGTTAGATTTGGGACAAATGTGACCAAACGCCGCTTTCAGTACTTGGCATATGTTGGGTATAAAAAGTCGTAATATCAAACTGCGAATACGTGAATATAGCCAGAATTTGGCTCCAAAATATGGCTCAGGCCTCGAAATTGGGATGTTTGGGATATTTTGAAAACTTGTGGGAGGTTTGGGACAAATGTGACCAAACGCCGCTTTCAGAACTTGGCATATGTTGGGTATAAAAAGACGTAATTTCGAACTGCGAATACGTGAATAGAGCAAGAATTTGGCTCCAAAATATGGCTCAGGCCTTGAAATTGGGATGTTTGGGATATTTTGAAAACTGGAGGGAGGTTTGGGACAAATGTGACCAAACGCCGCTTTCAGTACTTCGCATATGTTGGGTATAAAAAAGTCGTAATTTCAAACTGCAAATACGTGCAGAGAGCCAGAATTTGGCTCCAAAATATGGCTCAGGCCTCGAAATTGGGATATTTGGGATATTTTGAAAACTGCAAGGAGGTTTGGGACAAATGTGACTAAACGCCGCTTTCAGTACTTGACATATGTTGGGTATAAAAAGACGTAATTTCGAACTGCGAATACGTGCAGAGAGCCAGAATTTGGCTCCAAAATATGGCTCAGGCCTCGAAATTAGGATATTTGGGATATTTTGAAAACTGCAAGGATGTTTGGAACAAATGTGACCAAACGCCGCTTTCAGTACTTCGCATATGTTGGGTATAAAAAAGCCGTAATTTCAAACTGCAAATACGTGCAGAGAGCAAGAATTTGGCTCCAAAATATGGCTCAGGCCTCGAAATTGGGATGTTTGGGATATTTTGAAAACTGTAGGGGAGTTTGAGCAGAATGTAACTCACTGCCGTTTTCAGGACTTGTCATATGTTGGGTATAAAAAGTCGTAATTTAAAACTGCGAATACGTCAGGGAGCCAGAATTTGGCTCCAAAATAGGGCTCAGGCCTCGAATTTGGGACGTTTGGTATATTTTGAAAACTGCAGGGGAGTTTGTGCAAAATGTGACTCACTGCCGCTTTCAGTACTTGGCATATGTTGGGTATAAAAAGTCGAAATATCAAACTGCGAATACGTGCAGAGAGCCAGAATTTGGCTCCAAAATATGGGTCAGGCCTCGATATTGGGATATTTGGGATATTTTGAAAACTGCAGGGAGGTTTGGGACAAATGTGACCAAACGCCGCTTTTAGTCCTTCGCGTATGTTGGGTATAAAAAAGTCCTAATTTCAAACTGCGAATACGTGCAGAGAGCAAAAATTTGGCTCCAAAATATTGCTCAGGCCTCGAAATTGGGATGTTTGGGATATTTTGAAAACTGCAGGGGGGATTGGGACAAATGTGACTAAACGCCGCTTTCAGTACTTCGCATATGTTGGGTATAAAAAAGTCATAATTTCAAACTGCAAATGCATGCATAGAGCCAGAATTTGGCTCCAAAATATGGCTCAGGCCTCGAAATTGGGATATTTGGGATATTTTGAAAACTGCAGGGATGTTTGGAACAAATGTGACCAAACGCCGCTTTCAGTACTTGGCATATGTTGGGTATAAAAATATGTATTTTCTAACTGCGAATACGTGCAGAGAGCGAGAATTTGGCTCCAAAATATGGCTCAGACCTCGAAATTGGGATATTTGCGTTATTTTGAAAACTGGAGGAGAGTTTGGGCAAAATGTGACTCACTGCCGCTTTCAGTACTTGGCATATGTTGGGTATAAAAATTCGTAATATCAAACTGCGAATACGTGCATAGAGCCAGAATTTGGCTCCAAATTACGGCTCAGGCCTCGAAATTGGGATGTTTGGGATATTTTGAAAACTGCAGGGAGGTTTGGGACAAATGTGACCAAACGCCGCTTTAAGTACTTGGCATATGTTGGGTATAAAAAGTCGTTATTTCAAACTGCGAATACGTGAAGAGAGCCTGAATTTGGCTCCAAAATATGGCTCAGGCCTCGAAATGGGGATGTTTGGGAAATTCAAAAAACTGCAGGGGAGTTTGTGCAAATTTGTGACTCACTGCCGCGTCCAGTACTTAGCATATGTTGGGTATAAAAAGTCGTAATATCAAACTGCGAATACGTGAATAGAGCCAGAATTTGGCTCCAAAATATGGCTCAGGCCTCGAAATTGGGATGTTTGGGATATTTTGAAAACTGTAGGGGAGTTTGAGCAAAATGTAACTCACTGCCGTTTTCAGGACTTGTCATATGTTGGGTATAAAAAGTCGTAATTTAAAACTGCGAATACGTCAGGGAGCCAGAATTTGGCTCCAAAATAGGGCTCAGGCCTCGAATTTGGGACGTTTGGTATATTTTGAAAACTGCAGGGGAGTTTGTGCAAAATGTGACTCACTGCCGCTTTCAGTACTTGGCATATGTTGGGTATAAAAAGTCGAAATATCAAACTGCGAATACGTGCAGAGAGCCAGAATTTGGCTCCAAAATATGGGTCAGGCCTCGATATTGGGATATTTGGGATATTTTGAAAACTGCAGGGAGGTTTGGGACAAATGTGACCAAACGCCGCTTTTAGTCCTTCGCGTATGTTGGGTATAAAAAAGTCCTAATTTCAAACTGCGAATACGTGCAGAGAGCAAAAATTTGGCTCCAAAATATTGCTCAGGCCTCGAAATTGGGATGTTTGGGATATTTTGAAAACTGCAGGGGGGATTGGGACAAATGTGACTAAACGCCGCTTTCAGTACTTCGCATATGTTGGGTATAAAAAAGTCATAATTTCAAACTGCAAATGCATGCATAGAGCCAGAATTTGGCTCCAAAATATGGCTCAGGCCTCGAAATTGGGATATTTGGGATATTTTGAAAACTGCAGGGATGTTTGGAACAAATGTGACCAAACGCCGCTTTCAGTACTTGGCATATGTTGGGTATAAAAATATGTATTTTCTAACTGCGAATACGTGCAGAGAGCGAGAATTTGGCTCCAAAATATGGCTCAGACCTCGAAATTGGGATATTTGCGTTATTTTGAAAACTGGAGGAGAGTTTGGGCAAAATGTGACTCACTGCCGCTTTCAGTACTTGGCATATGTTGGGTATAAAAATTCGTAATATCAAACTGCGAATACGTGCATAGAGCCAGAATTTGGCTCCAAATTACGGCTCAGGCCTCGAAATTGGGATGTTTGGGATATTTTGAAAACTGCAGGGAGGTTTGGGACAAATGTGACCAAACGCCGCTTTAAGTACTTGGCATATGTTGGGTATAAAAAGTCGTTATTTCAAACTGCGAATACGTGAAGAGAGCCTGAATTTGGCTCCAAAATATGGCTCAGGCCTCGAAATGGGGATGTTTGGGAAATTCAAAAAACTGCAGGGGAGTTTGTGCAAATTTGTGACTCACTGCCGCGTCCAGTACTTAGCATATGTTGGGTATAAAAAGTCGTAATATCAAACTGCGAATACGTGAATAGAGCCAGAATTTGGCTCCAAAATATGGCTCAGGCCTCGAAATTGGGATGTTTGGGATATTTTGAAAACTTGAGGGAGGTTTGGGACAAATGTGACCAAACGCCGCTTTCAGTACTTGGCATATGTTGGGTATAAAAAGACGTAATTTCGAACTGCGAATATGTGAATAGAGACAGAATTTGGCTCCAAAATATGGCTCAGGCCTCGAAATTGGGATGTTTGGGATATTTTGAAAACTGTAGGGGAGTTTGAGCAAAATGTAACTCACTGCCGTTTTCAGGACTTGTCATATGTTGGGTATAAAAAGTCGTAATTTAAAACTGCGAATACGTCAGGGAGCCAGAATTTGGCTCCAAAATAGGGCTCAGGCCTCGAATTTGGGACGTTTGGTATATTTTGAAAACTGCAGGGGAGTTTGTGCAAAATGTGACTCACTGCCGCTTTCAGTACTTGGCATATGTTGGGTATAAAAAGTCGTAATATCAAACTGCGAATACGTGCAGAGAGCCAGAATTTGGCTCCAAAATATGGGTCAGGCCTCGATATTGGGATATTTGGGATATTTTGAAAACTGCAGGGAGGTTTGGGACAAATGTGACCAAACGCCGCTTTTAGTCCTTCGCGTATGTTGGGTATAAAAAAGTCCTAATTTCAAACTGCGAATACGTGCAGAGAGCAAAAATTTGGCTCCAAAATATTGCTCAGGCCTCGAAATTGGGATGTTTGGGATATTTTGAAAACTGCAGGGGGGGATTGGGACAAATGTGACTAAACGCCGCTTTCAGTACTTCGCATATGTTGGGTATAAAAAAGTCATAATTTCAAACTGCAAATGCATGCATAGAGCCAGAATTTGGCTCCAAAATATGGCTCAGGCCTCGAAATTGGGATATTTGGGATATTTTGAAAACTGCAGGGATGTTTGGAACAAATGTGACCAAACGCCGCTTTCAGTACTTGGCATATGTTGGGTATAAAAATATGTATTTTCTAACTGCGAATACGTGCAGAGAGCGAGAATTTGGCTCCAAAATATGGCTCAGACCTCGAAATTGGGATATTTGCGTTATTTTGAAAACTGGAGGAGAGTTTGGGCAAAATGTGACTCACTGCCGCTTTCAGTACTTGGCATATGTTGGGTATAAAAATTCGTAATATCAAACTGCGAATACGTGCATAGAGCCAGAATTTGGCTCCAAATTACGGCTCAGGCCTCGAAATTGGGATGTTTGGGATATTTTGAAAACTGCAGGGAGGTTTGGGACAAATGTGACCAAACGCCGCTTTAAGTACTTGGCATATGTTGGGTATAAAAAGTCGTTATTTCAAACTGCGAATACGTGAAGAGAGCCTGAATTTGGCTCCAAAATATGGCTCAGGCCTCGAAATGGGGATGTTTGGGAAATTCAAAAAACTGCAGGGGAGTTTGTGCAAATTTGTGACTCACTGCCGCGTCCAGTACTTAGCATATGTTGGGTATAAAAAGTCGTAATATCAAACTGCGAATACGTGAATAGAGCCAGAATTTGGCTCCAAAATATGGCTCAGGCCTCGAAATTGGGATGTTTGGGATATTTTGAAAACTTGAGGGAGGTTTGGGACAAATGTGACCAAACGCCGCTTTCAGTACTTGGCATATGTTGGGTATAAAAAGACGTAATTTCGAACTGCGAATATGTGAATAGAGACAGAATTTGGCTCCAAAATATGGCTGAGGCCTCGAAATTGGGATGTTTGGGATATTTTGAAAACTGTAGGGGAGTTTCTGCAAAATGTGACTCACTGCCGTTTTCAGCACTTGTCATATGTTGGGTATAAAAAGTCGTAATTTAAAACTGCGAATACGTCAGGGAGCCAGAATTTGGCTCCAAAATAGGGCTCAGGCCTCGAAATTGGGACGTTTGGGAAATTTTGAAAACTGCAGGGGAGTTTGTGCAAAATGTGACTCGCTGCCGCTTTCAGTACTTGGCATATGTTGGGTATAAAAAGTCGTAATATCAAACTGCAAATACGTGCAAAGAGCCAGAATTTGGCTCCAAAATATGGGTCAGGCCTCGATATTGGGATATTTGGGATATTTTGAAAACTGCAGGGAGGTTTGGGACAAATGTGACCAAACGCCGCTTTTAGTCCTTCGCATATGTTGGGTATAAAAAAGTCGTAATTTCAAACTGCGAATACGTTCAGAGAGCCAAAATTTGGCTCCAAAATATTGCTCAGGCCTCGAAATTGGGATGTTTGGGATATTTTGAAAACTGCAGGGGAGTTTGTGCAAAATATGACTCACTGCCGCTTTCAGGACTTGGCATATGTTGGGTATAAAAAGTCCAAATATCAAACTGCGAATACGTGCAGAGAGCCAGAATTTGGCTCCAAAATATGGCTCAGGCCTCGATATTGGGATGTTTAGGATATTTTGAAAGCTGCAGTTAGATTTGGGACAAATGTGACCAAACGCCGCTTTCAGTACTTGGCGTATGTTGGGTATAAAAAGTCGTTATTTCAAACTGCGAATACGTGCAGAGAACCAGAATTTGGCTCCAAAATATGGCTCAGGCCTCGAAATTGGGATGTTTGGGATATTTTGAAAACTGCAGGGGGGATTGGGACAAATGTGACTAAACGCCGCTTTCAGTACTTCGTGGGGGAGCTAATGAATTAATCCTCTCGGTTCAAAAGGTGGGAAGTAGTGAACAGTGTATGATGAAGAAGAGAGTATATATGAACAAATTATGTTATAATGTTATAAAGTATGATGTTATTACAGAGTGTATTGCTGTGCCCAAGAGAAAATTTACACCACCATGGGAGGATTGTAATGTAGATGTAGTAATTACTCCCTTGCATAAGAAAAAAAGTATGTATGAAATAGGAGAGCTGAGGGCAACATATGATTGTATAATTAGAAAACTGCCTACGGAAAACACTCTACATGTATATTGTGATGGGTCAGTAGCTAGGGATGGGAAGGCAGGATGTGGAGTCTTGATCAGGGAGTACACCGACATCGGCACTGTAGATACTGTTATTGGACGCCGCTTAACTGACAATGTCTCTTCAACGCAGGCTGAACTCCAAGGAGTATTAGCAGGATTACAGGAAGTAGTCAAATGTGGTAAAAATGCTTGCTTCTTTATTGACAGCAGAGGAGCGTTAGAGTCTTTAAATAGCAGACGCCCAGTATATCAGAATATTGTGATAGAGTGTAGAGAGAATGTTAAGAGATTAGAAAAAACTGGGTATAAAGAAAGCTTCATGTGGATCCCTTCACATGTGGGAATACTGTTGAATGAGGTAGTTGATGACATAGCGAAGAGAGCCACTGAAAAAACTCTTGTTGATGTTGTATGTCAGTTAACCTTGAAACAAATAAAAACAAGACTCAAGGTGATTCAGGAGGGTGAAGAAATGATAAAGAGAATGGCAATGGTGGACAGTAGTAACACACTTAAGAATTATTCAATAATAAATACAAATTCGTCCTTCACTTATGGTAAAGGAAAGTCTACTTGGAAGGATTCAATTTACATGAGATTACGATTAGGATATAAATATATCTGGCAATACGGTGTTGATGTCAGTGAAAAAGATAAGGAGTGTAAATTATGTAGTATGCCGTCCGCCCACACCTTAGAACATTATGTATTAGAGTGTCACCTTATTGAAAAATATAGAAATAAGGAAATAAATAGTGTACCACATCAAATTGTTTGGATGTGCGATAATGGTATAATAGACAGTATACTTAGGAGCTACAAGAATTTTGCCCCAAGAATGTAACAATTATATGCTGTACTTGCTGTATGCTATGTTAAATGGGATTTTTGTACTGCTATATGTCTATTTGTACTCACTGAATTTGTGCGCCCCTTGAGGGACTTGAAGTAGAGGGGGGTAGAAATAGCCTAAGCTACTCTATCCCTTTGAGATGTATTTATTGCTTATCTCAATAAACATACTTGAACTTGAACTTGAATTCAGTACTTCGCATATGTTGGGTATAAAAAGATGTAATTTCTAACTGCAAATACGTGCAGAGAGCCAGAATTTGGCTCCAAAATATGGCTCAGACCTCGAAATTGGGATATTTGCGTTATTTTGTAAACTGGAGGAGAGTTTGGGCAAAATATGACTCACTGCTGCTTTCAGGACTTGGCATATGTTGGGTGTAAAAAGTCGTAATATCAAACTGCGAATACGTGCAGAGAGCCAGAATTTGGCTCCAAAATATGGCTCAGGCCTCGATATTGGGATGTTTGGGATATTTTGAAAACTGCAGTTAGATTTGGGACAAATGTGACCAAACGCCGCTTTCAGTACTTGGCATATGTTGGGTATAAAAAGTCGTTATTTCAAACTGCGAATACGTGAAGAGAGCCTGAATTTGGCTCCAAAATATGGCTCAGGCCTCGAAATTAGGATGTTTAGGAAATTCTAAAAACTGCAGGGGAGTTTGTGCAAATTTGTGACTCACTGTTGCGTCCAGTACTTAGCATATGTTGGGTATAAAAAGTCGTAATATCAAACTGCGAATACGTGAATATAGCCAGAATTTGGCTCCAAAATATGGCTCAGGCCTCGAAATTGGGATGTTTGGGATATTTTGAAAACTTGTGGGAGGTTTGGGACAAATGTGACCAAACGCCGCTTTCAGAACTTGGCATATGTTGGGTATAAAAAGACGTAATTTCGAACTGCGAATACGTGAATAGAGCCAGAATTTGGCTCCAAAATATGGCTCAGGCCTTGAAATTGGGATGTTTGGGATATTTTGAAAACTGGAGGGAGGTTTGGGACAAATGTGACCAAACGCCGCTTTCAGTACTTCGCATATGTTGGGTATAAAAAAGTCGTAATTTCAAACTGCAAATACGTGCAGAGAGCCAGAATTTGGCTCCAAAATATGGCTCAGGCCTCGAAATTGGGATATTTGGGATATTTTGAAAACTGCAAGGAGGTTTGGGACAAATGTGACTAAACGCCGCTTTCAGTACTTGACATATGTTGGGTATAAAAAGACGTAATTTCGAACTGCGAATACGTGCAGAGAGCCAGAATTTGGCTCCAAAATATGGCTCAGGCCTCGAAATTAGGATATTTGGGATATTTTGAAAACTGCAGGGATGTTTGGAACAAATGTGACCAAACGCCGCTTTCAGTACTTCGCATATGTTGGGTATAAAAAAGCCGTAATTTCAAACTGCAAATACGTGCAAAGAGCAAGAATTTGGCTCTAAAATATGGCTCAGGCCTCGAAATTGGGATGTTTGGGATATTTTGAAAACTGTAGGGGAGTTTGAGCAAAATGTAACTCACTGCCGTTTTCAGGACTTGTCATATGTTGGGTATAAAAAGTCGTAATTTAAAACTGCGAATACGTCAGGGAGCCAGAATTTGGCTCCAAAATAGGGCTCAGGCCTCGAATTTGGGACGTTTGGTATATTTTGAAAACTGCAGGGGAGTTTGTGCAAAATGTGACTCACTGCCGCTTTCAGTACTTGGCATATGTTGGGTATAAAATTCGAAATATCAAACTGCGAATACGTGCAGAGAGCCAGAATTTGGCTCCAAAATATGGGTCAGGCCTCGATATTGGGATATTTGGGATATTTTGAAAACTGCAGGGAGGTTTGGGACAAATGTGACCAAACGCCGCTTTTAGTCCTTCGCGTATGTTGGGTATAAAAAAGTCCTAATTTCAAACTGCGAATACGTGCAGAGAGCAAAAATTTGGCTCCAAAATATTGCTCAGGCCTCGAAATTGGGATGTTTGGGATATTTTGAAAACTGCAGGGGGGATTGGGACAAATGTGACTAAACGCCGCTTTCAGTACTTCGCATATGTTGGGTATAAAAAAGTCATAATTTCAAACTGCAAATGCATGCATAGAGCCAGAATTTGGCTCCAAAATATGGCTCAGGCCTCGAAATTGGGATATTTGGGATATTTTGAAAACTGCAGGGATGTTTGGAACAAATGTGACCAAACGCCGCTTTCAGTACTTGGCATATGTTGGGTATAAAAAGATGTATTTTCTAACTGCGAATACGTGCAGAGAGCGAGAATTTGGCTCCAAAATATGGCTCAGACCTCGAAATTGGGATATTTGCGTTATTTTGAAAACTGGAGGAGAGTTTGGGCAAAATGTGACTCACTGCCGCTTTCAGTACTTGGCATATGTTGGGTATAAAAATTCGTAATATCAAACTGCGAATACGTGCATAGAGCCAGAATTTGGCTCCAAATTACGGCTCAGGCCTCGAAATTGGGATGTTTGGGATATTTTGAAAACTGCAGGGAGGTTTGGGACAAATGTGACCAAACGCCGCTTTCAGTACTTGGCATATGTTGGGTATAAAAAGTCGTTATTTCAAACTGCGAATACGTGAAGAGAGCCTGAATTTGGCTCCAAAATATGGCTCAGGCCTCGAAATGGGGATGTTTGGGAAATTCAAAAAACTGCAGGGGAGTTTGTGCAAATTTGTGACTCACTGCCGCGTCCAGTACTTAGCATATGTTGGGTATAAAAAGTCGTAATATCAAACTGCGAATACGTGAATAGAGCCAGAATTTGGCTCCAAAATATGGCTCAGGCCTCGAAATTGGGATGTTTGGGATATTTTGAAAACTTGAGGGAGGTTTGGGACAAATGTGACCAAACGCCGCTTTCAGTACTTGGCATATGTTGGGTATAAAAAGACGTAATTTCGAACTGCGAATATGTGAATAGAGACAGAATTTGGCTCCAAAATATGGCTCAGGCCTTGAAATTGGGATGTTTGGGATATTTTGAAAACTGGAGGGAGGTTTGGGACAAATGTGACCAAACGCCGCTTTCAGTACTTCGCATATGTTGGGTATAAAAAAGTCGTAATTTTAAACTGCAAATACGTGCAGAGAGACTGAATTTGGCTCCAAAATATGGGTCAGGCCTCGATATTGGGATATTTGGGATATTTTGAAAACTGCAAGGAGGTTTGGGACAAATGTGACCAAACGCCGCTTTCAGTACTTGGCATATGTTGGGTATAAAAAGACGTAATTTCGAACTGCGAATACGTGAATAGAGCCAGAATTTGGCTCCAAAATATGGCACAGGCCTTGAAATTGGGATGTTTGGGATATTTTGAAAACTGGAGGGAGGTTTGGGACAAATGTGACCAAACGCCGCTTTCAGTACTTCGCATATGTTGGGTATAAAAAAGTCGTAATTTCAAACTGCAAATACGTGCAGAGAGCCAGAATTTGGCTCCAAAATATGGCTCAGGCCTCGAAATTGGGATGTTTGGAATATTTTGAAAACTGTAGGGGAGTTTGAGCAAAATGTGACTCACTGCCGTTTCCAGGACTTGTCATATGTTGGGTATAAAAAGTCGTAATTTAAAACTGCGAATACGTCAGGGAGCCAGAATTTGGCTCCAAAATAGGGCTCAGGCCTCGAATTTGGGACGTTTGGTATATTTTGAAAACTGCAGGGGAGTTTGTGCAAAATGTGACTCACTGCCGCTTTCAGTACTTGGCATATGTTGGGTATAAAAAGTCGAAATATCAAACTGCGAATACGTGCAGAGAGCCAGAATTTGGCTCCAAAATATGGCTCAGGCCTCGAAATTGGGATATTTGGGATATTTTGAAAACTGCAGGGATGTTTGGAACAAATGTGACCAAACGCCGCTTTCAGTACTTGGCATATGTTGGGTATAAAAAGATGTATTTTCTAACTGCGAATACGTGCAGAGAGCGAGAATTTGGCTCCAAAATATGGCTCAGACCTCGAAATTGGGATATTTGCGTTATTTTGAAAACTGGAGGAGAGTTTGGGCAAAATGTGACTCACTGCCGCTTTCAGTACTTGGCATATGTTGGGTATAAAAATTCGTAATATCAAACTGCGAATACGTGCATAGAGCCAGAATTTGGCTCCAAATTACGGCTCAGGCCTCGAAATTGGGATGTTTGGGATATTTTGAAAACTGCAGGGAGGTTTGGGACAAATGTGACCAAACGCCGCTTTCAGTACTTGGCATATGTTGGGTATAAAAAGTCGTTATTTCAAACTGCGAATACGTGAAGAGAGCCTGAATTTGGCTCCAAAATATGGCTCAGGCCTCGAAATGGGGATGTTTGGGAAATTCAAAAAACTGCAGGGGAGTTTGTGCAAATTTGTGACTCACTGCCGCGTCCAGTACTTAGCATATGTTGGGTATAAAAAGTCGTAATATCAAACTGCGAATACGTGAATAGAGCCAGAATTTGGCTCCAAAATATAGCTCAGGCCTCGAAATTGGGATGTTTGGGATATTTTGAAAACTTGAGGGAGGTTTGGGACAAATGTGACCAAACGCCGCTTTCAGTACTTGGCATATGTTGGGTATAAAAAGACGTAATTTCGAAGTGTGAATATGTGAATAGAGACAGAATTTGGCTCCAAAATATGGCTCAGGCCTTGAAATTGGGATGTTTGGGATATTTTGAAAACTGGAGGGAGGTTTGGGACAAATGTGACCAAACGCCGCTTTCAGTACTTCGCATATGTTGGGTATAAAAAAGTCGTATTTTTTAACTGCAAATACGTGCAGAGAGACTGAATTTGGCTCCAAAATATGGGTCAGGCCTCGATATTGGGATATTTGGGATATTTTGAAAACTGCAGGGAGGTTTGGGACAAATGTGACCAAACGCCGCTTTTAGTCCTTCGCATATGTTGGGTCTAAAAAATCCGTAATTTCAAACTGCGAATACGTGCAGAGAGCCAAAATTTGGCTCCAAAATATTGCTCAGGCCTCGAAATTGGGATGTTTGGGATCTTTTGAAAACTGCAGGGGAGTTTGTGCAAAATATGACTCACTGCCGCTTTCAGGACTTGGCATATGTTGGGTATAAAAAGTCGAAATATCAAACTGCGAATACGTGCAGAGAGCCAGAATTTGGCTCCAAAATATGGCTCAGGCCTCGATATTGGGATGTTTAGGATATTTTGAAAGCTGCAGTTAGATTTGGGACAAATGTGACCAAACGCCGCTTTCAGTACTTGGCGTATGTTGGGTATAAAAAGTCGCTATTTCAAACTGCGAATACGTGCAGAGAACCAGAATTTGGCTCCAAAATATGGCTCAGGCCTCGAAATTGGGATGTTTGGGATATTTTGAAAACTGCAGGTGGGATTGGGACAAATGTGACTAAACGCCGCTTTCAGTACTTGACATATGTTGGGTATAAAAAGACGTAATTTCGAACTGCGAATACGTGCAGAGAGCCAGAATTTGGCTCCAAAATATGGCTCAGGCCTCGAAATTGGGATATTTGGGATATATTGAAAACTGCAGGGATGTTTGGAACAAATGTGACCATACGCCGCTTTCAGTACTTCGCATATGTTGGGTATAAAAAAAGCCTTAATTTCAAACTGCAAATACGTGCAGAGAGCAAGAATTTGGCTCCAAAATATGGCTCAGGCCTCGAAATTGGGATGTTTGGGATATTTTGAAAACTGTAGGGGAGTTTGTGCAAAATGTGACTCACTGCCGTTTTCAGGACTTGTCATATGTTGGGTATAAAAAGTCGTAATTTAAAACTGCGAATACGTCAGGGAGCCAGAATTTGGCTCCAAAATAGGGCTCAGGCCTCGAAATTGGGACGTTTGGGAAATTTTGAAAACTGCAGGGGAGTTTGTGCAAAATGTGACTCGCTGCCGCTTTCAGTACTTGGCATATGTTGGGTATAAAAAGTCGTAATATCAAACTGCAAATACGTGCAAAGAGCCAGAATTTGGCTCCAAAATATGGGTCAGGCCTCGATATTGGGATATTTGGGATATTTTGAAAACTGCAGGGAGGTTTGGGACAAATGTGACCAAACGCCGCTTTTAGTATTTCGCATATGTTGGGTATAAAAAAGTCGTAATTTCAAACTGCGAATACGTTCAGAGAGCCAAAATTTGGCTCCAAAATATTGCTCAGGCCTCGAAATTGGGATGTTTGGGATATTTTGAAAACTGCAGGGGAGTTTGTGCAAAATATGACTCACTGCCGCTTTCAGGACTTGGCATATGTTGGGTATAAAAAGTCCAAATATCAAACTGCGAATACGTGCAGAGAGCCAGAATTTGGCTCCAAAATATGGCTCAGGCCTCGATATTGGGATGTTTAGGATATTTTGAAAGCTGCAGTTAGATTTGGGACAAATGTGACCAAACGCTGCTTTCAGTACTTGGCGTATGTTGGGTATAAAAAGTCGTTATTTCAAACTGCGAATACGTGCAGAGAACCAGAATTTGGCTCCAAAATATGGCTCAGGCCTCGAAATTGGGATGTTTGGGATATTTTGAAAACTGCAGGGGGGATTGGGACAAATGTGACTAAACGCCGCTTTCAGTACTTCGCATATGTTGGGTATAAAAAGATGTAATTTCTAACTGCAAATACGTGCAGAGAGCCAGAATTTGGCTCCAAAATATGGCTCAGACCTCGAAATTGGGATATTTGCGTTATTTTGTAAACGGGAGGAGAGTTTGGGCAAAATATGACTCACTGCCGCTTTCAGGACTTGGCATATGTTGGGTGTAAAAAGTCGTAATATCAAACTGCGAATACGTGCAGAGAGCCAGAATTTGGCTCCAAAATATGGCTCAGGCCTTGAAATTGGGATGTTTGGGATATTTTGAAAACTGGAGGGAGGTTTGGGACAAATGTGACCAAACGCCGCTTTCAGTACTTCGCATATGTTGGGTATAAAAAAGTCGTAATTTCAAACTGCAAATACGTGCAGAGAGCCAGAATTTGGCTCCAAAATATGGCTCAGGCCTCGAAATTGGGATATTTGGGATATTTTGAAAACTGCAAGGAGGTTTGGGACAAATGTGACCAAACGCCGCTTTCAGTACTTGGCATATGTTGGGTATAAAAAGACGTAATTTCGAACTGCGAATACGTGAATAGAGCCAGAATTTGGCTCCAAAATATGGCACAGGCCTTGAAATTGGGATGTTTGGGATATTTTGAAAACTGGAGGGAGGTTTGGGACAAATGTGACCAAACGCCGCTTTCAGTACTTCGCATATGTTGGGTATAAAAAAGTCGTAATTTCAAACTGCAAATACGTGCAGAGAGCCAGAATTTGGCTCCAAAATATGGCTCAGGCCTCGAAATTGGGATGTTTGGGATATTTTGAAAACTGTAGGGGAGTTTGAGCAAAATGTGACTCACTGCCGTTTCCAGGACTTGTCATATGTTGGGTATAAAAAGTCGTAATTTAAAACTGCGAATACGTCAGGGAGCCAGAATTTGGCTCCAAAATAGGGCTCAGGCCTCGAATTTGGGACGTTTGGTATATTTTGAAAACTGCAGGGGAATTTGTGCAAAATGTGACTCACTGCCGCTTTCAGTACTTGGCATATGTTGGGTATAAAAAGTCGAAATATCAAACTGCGAATACGTGCAGAGAGCCAGAATTTGGCTCCAAAATATGGGTCAGGCCTCGATATTGGGATATTTGGGATATTTTGAAAACTGCAGGGAGGTTTGGGACAAATGTGACCAAACGCCGCTTTTAGTCCTTCGCGTATGTTGGGTATAAAAAAGTCCTAATTTCAAACTGCGAATACGTGCAGAGAGCCAAAATTTGGCTCCAGAATATTGCTCAGGCCTCGAAATTGGGATGTTTGGGATATTTTGAAAACTGCAGGGGGGATTGGGACAAATGTGACTAAACGCTGCTTTCAGTACTTCGCATATGTTGGGTATAAAAAAGTCATAATTTCAAACTGCAAATGCATGCATAGAGCCAGAATTTGGCTCCAAAATATGGCTCAGGCCTCGAAATTGGGATATTTGGGATATTTTGAAAACTGCAGGGATGTTTGGAACAAATGTGACCAAACGCCGCTTTCAGTACTTGGCATATGTTGGGTATAAAAAGATGTATTTTCTAACTGCGAATACGTGCAGAGAGCGAGAATTTGGCTCCAAAATATGGCTCAGACCTCGAAATTGGGATATTTGCGTTATTTTGAAAACTGGAGGAGAGTTTGGGCAAAATGTGACTCACTGCCGCTTTCAGTACTTGGCATATGTTGGGTATAAAAATTCGTAATATCAAACTGCGAATACGTGCATAGAGCCAGAATTTGGCTCCAAATTACGGCTCAGGCCTCGAAATTGGGATGTTTGGGATATTTTGAAAACTGCAGGGAGGTTTGGGACAAATGTGACCAAAAGCCGCTTTCAGTACATGCCATATGTTGGTATAAAAAATTTGCAATTTCAAACTGCGAATACGTGCAAAGAGCCTGAATTTGACTCCATAATATGGCTCAGGCCTCGAAATTGGGATATTTGGGATATTTTGAAAACTGCAGTGGAGTTTGTGCAAAATGTGACTCACTGCCGCTTTCAGGACTTGGCATATGTTGGGTGTAAAAAGTCGTAATATCAAACTGCGAATACGTGCAGAGAGCCAGAATTTGGCTCCAAAATATGGCTCAGGCCTCGATATTGGGATGTTTGGGATATTTTGAAAACTGCAGTTAGATTTGGGACAAATGTGACCAAAGGCCGCTTTCAGTACTTGGCATATGTTGGGTATAAAAAGTCGTTATTTCAAACTGCGAATACGTGAAGAGAGCCTGAATTTGGCTCCAAAATATGGCTCAGGCCTCGAAATTGGGATGTTTGGGAAATTCTAAAAACTGCAGGGGAGTTTGTGCAAATTTGTGACTCACTGCCGCGTCCAGTACTTAGCATATGTTGGGTATAAAAAGTCGTAATATCAAACTGCGAATACGTGAAGAGTCAGAATTTGGCTCCAAAATATGGCTCTGGCCTCGAAATTGGGATGTTTGGGATATTTTGAAAACTTGAGGGAGGTTTGGGACAAATGTGACCAAACGCCGCTGTCAGTCCATGGCATATGTTGGGTATAAAAAGACGTAATTTCGAACTGCGAATACGTGAATAGAGCCAGAATTTGGCTCCAAAATATGGCTCAGGCCTTGAAATTGGGATGTTTGGGATATTTTGAAAACTGGAGGGAGGTTTGGGACAAATGTGACCAAACGCCGCTTTCAGTACTTCGCATATGTTGGGTATAAAAAAGTCGTAATTTTAAACTGCAAATACGTGCAGAGAGACTGAATTTGGCTCCAAAATATGGGTCAGGCCTCGATATTGGGATATTTGGGATATTTTGAAAACTGCAGGGGGGATTGGGACAAATGTGACTAAACGCCGCTTTCAGTACTTGACATATGTTGGGTATAAAAAGACGTAATTTCGAACTGCGAATACGTGCAGAGAGCCAGAATTTGGCTCCAAAATATGGCTCAGGCCTTGAAATTGGGATATTTGGGATATATTGAAAACTGCAGGGATGTTTGGAACAAATGTAACCAAACGCCGCTTTCAGTACTTCGCATATGTTGGGTATAAAAAAGCCGTAATTTCAAACTGCAAATACGTGCAGAGAGCAAGAATTTGGCTCCAAAATATGGCTCAGGCCTTGAAATTTGGATGTTTGGGATATTTAGAAAACTGCAGGGGAGTTTGTGCAAAATGTGACTCACTGCCGCTTTCAGTACTTGGCATATGTTGGGTATAAAAAGTCGTAATATCAAACTGCGAATACGTGCAAAGAGCCAGAATTTGGCTCCAAATTACGGCTCAGGCCTCGAAATTGGGATGTTTGGGATATTTTGAAAACTGCAGGGAGGTTTGGGACAAATGTGACCGAAAGCCGCTTTCAGTACATGCCATATGTTGGTATAAAAAAGTTGCAATTTCAAACTGCGAATATGTGCAAAGAGCCTGAATTTGGCTCCATAATATGACTCAGGCCTCGAAATTGGGATTATTGGGATATTTTGAAAACTGCAGGGGAGTTTGTGCAAAATGTGACTCACTGCCGCTTTCAGGACTTGGCATATGTTGGGTATAAAAAGTCGTAATTTCTAACTGCGAGTACGTGCAGAGACCCTGAATTTGGCTCCAAAATATGGCTCAGGCCTCGAAATTGGGATATTTAGGATATTTTGAAAACTGCAGGGAGGTTTGGGGCAAATGTGACCAAACGCCGCTTTCAGTACTTCGCATATGTTGGGTATAAAAATCGCAATTTCAAACTGCGAATACGTGCAGAGAGCCAGAATTTGGCTCCAAAATATGGCTCAGGCCTCGAAATTGGGATGTTTGGGATATTTTGAAAACTTGTGGGAGGTTTGGGACAAATGTGACCAAACGCCGCTTTCAGTACTTGGCATATGTTGGGTATAAAAAGACGTAATTTCGAATTGCGAATACGTGAATAGAGCCAGAATTTGGCTCCAAAATATGGCTCAGGCCTTGAAATTGGGATGTTTGGGATATTTTGAAAACTGGAGGGAGGTTTGGGACAAATGTGACCAAACGCCGCTTTCAGTACTTCGCATATGTTGGGTATAAAAAAGTCGTAATTTCAAACTGCAAATACGTGCAGAGAGACTGAATTTGGCTCCAAAATATGGCTCAGGCCTTGAAATTTGGATGTTTGGGATATTTAGAAAAATGCAGGGGAGTTTGTGCAAAATGTGACTCATTGCCTCTTTCAGTACTTGGCATATGTTGGGTATAATAAGTCGTAATTTCAACCTGAGAATACATGCAGAGAGCCAGAATTTGGCTCAAAAATATGGCTTAGGACCTCGAAATTGGGATATTTGGGATATTTTGAAAACTGCAGGGGAGTTTGTGCAAAATGTGACTCACTGCCGCTTTCAGGACTTGGCATATGTTGGGTATAAAAAGTCGTAATTTCAAACTGCGAGTACGTGCAGAGAGCCTGAATTTGGCTCCAAAATATGGCTCAGGCCTCGAAATTGGGATATTTAGGATATTTTGAAAACTGCAGGGAGGTTTGGGACAAATGTGACCAAACGTCGCTTTCAGTACTTCGCATATGTTGGGTATAAAAATCGTAATTTCAAACTGCGAATACGTGCAGAGAGCCAGAATTTGGCTCCAAAATATGGCTCAGGCCTCAAAATTGGGATATTTGGGATATTTCGAAAACTGCAGGGGAATTTGTGCAAAATGTGACTCACTGCCGCTTTCAGGACTTGGCATATGTTGGGTGTAAAAAGTCGTAATATCAAACTGCGAATACGTGCAGAGAGCCAGAATTTGGCTCTAAAATATGGCTCAGGCCTCGAAATTGGGATATTTCGAAAACTGCAGGGGAATTTGTGCAAAATGTGACTCTGCCGCTTTCAGGACTTGGCATATGTTGGGTATAAAAAGTCGTAATATCAAACTGCGAATACGTGCAGAGAGCCAGAATTTAGCTCCAAAATATGGCTCAGGCCTCGATATTGGGATGTTTGGGATATTTTGAAAACTGCAGTTAGATTTGGGACAAATGTGACCAAACGCCGCTTTCAGTACTTGGCATATGTTGGGTATAAAAAGTCGTTATTTCAAACTGCGAATACGTGAAGAGAGCCTGAATTTGGCTCCAAAATATGGCTCAGGCCTCGAAATGGGGATGTTTGGGATATTTTGAGAACTGCAGGGGAGTTTGTGCAAAATATGACTCACTGCCGCTTTCAGGACTTGGCATATGTTGGGTATAAAAAGTCGAAATATCAAACTGCGAATACGTGCAGAGAGCCAGAATTTGGCTCCAAAATATGGCTCAGGCCTCGATATTGGGATGTTTAGGATATTTTGAAAGCTGCAGATAGATTTGGGACAAATGTGACCAAACGCCGCTTTCAGTACTTGGCGTATGTTGGGTATAAAAAGTCGCTATTTCAAACTGCGAATATGTGCAGAGAGCCAGAATTTGGCTCCAAAATATGGCTCAGGCCTCGAAATTGGGATATTTGGGATATATTGAAAACTGCAGGGATGTTTGGAACAAATGTAACCAAACGCCGCTTTCAGTACTTCGCATATGTTGGGTATAAAAAAGCCTTAATTTCAAACTACAAATACGTGCAGAGAGCAAGAATTTGGCTCCAAAATATGGCTCAGGCCTCGAAATTGGGATGTTTGGGATATTTTGAAAACTGTAGGGGAGTTTGTGCAAAATGTGACTCACTGCCGTTTTCAGGACTTGTCATATGTTGGGTATAAAAAGTCGTAATTTAAAACTGCGAATACGTCAGGGAGCCAGAATTTGGCTCCAAAATAGGGCTCAGACCTCGAAATTGGGACGTTTGGGAAATTTTGAAAACTGCAGGGGAGTTTGTGCAAAATGTGACTCGCTGCCGCTTTCAGTACTTGGCATATGTTGGGTATAAAAAGATGTAATTTCTAACTGCAAATACGTGCAGAGAGCCAGATTTTGGCTCCAAAATATGGCTCAGGCCTCGATATTGGGATGTTTGGGATATTTTGAAAACTGCTGTTAGATTTGGGACAAATGTGACCAAACGCCGCTTTCAGTACTTGGCATATGTTGGGTATAAAAAGTCGTTATTTCAAACTGCGAATACGTGAAGAGAGCCTGAATTTGGCTCCAAAATATGGCTCAGGACCTCGAAATTGGGATGTTTGGGATAGTTTAAAAACTACAGGGGAGATTGTGCAAAATGTGACTCACTGCCGTTTTCAGGACTTGCCATATGTTGGGTATAAAAAGTCGAAATTTAAAACTGCGAATACGTGCAGAGAGCCAGAATTTGGCTCCAAAATATGGCTAAGGCCTCAAAATTGGGACGTTTGGATATTTTGAAAACTGCAGGGGAGTTTGTACAAAATTTGACTCACTGCCGCTTTCAGTACTTGGTATATGTTGGGTATAAAAATTCGTAATATCAAACTGCGAATACGTGCATAGAGCCAGAATTTGGCTCCAAATTACGGCTCAGGCCTCGAAATTGGGATGTTTGGGATATTTTGAAAATTGCAGGGAGGTTTGGGACAAATGTGACCGAAAGCCGCTTTCAGTACTTGCCATATGTTGGTATAAAAAAGTTGCAATTTCAAACTGCGAATACGTGCAAAGAGCCTGAATTTGGATCCATAATATGGCTCAGGCCTCGAAATTGGGATATTTGGGATATTTTGAAAACTGCAGGGGAGTTTGTTCAAAATGTGACTCACTGCCGCTTTCAGGACTTGGCATATGTTGGGTATAAAAAGTCGTAATTTCAAACTGCGAGTACGTGCAGAGAGCCTGAATTTGGCTCCAAAATATGGCTCAGGCCTCGAAATTGGGATATTTAGGATATTTTGAAAACTGCAGGGAGGTTTGGGACAAATGTGACCAAACGTCGCTTTCAGTACTTCGCATATGTTGGGTATAAAAATCGTAATTTGCAAACTGCGAATACGTGCAGAGAGCCAGAATTTGGCTCCAAAATATGGCTCAGGCCTCAAAATTGGAATATTTGGGATATTTCGAAAACTGCAGGGGAATTTGTGCAAAATGTGACTCACTGCCGCTTTCAGGACTTGGCATATGTTGGGTGTAAAAAGTCGTAATATCAAACTGCGAATACGTGCAGAGAGCCAGAATTTGGCTCCAAAATATGGCTAAGGCCTCGATATTGGGATGTTTGGGATATTTTGAAAACTGCAGTTAGATTTGGGACAAATGTGACCAAACGCCGCTTTCAGTTCTTGGCATATGTTGGGTATAAAAAGTCGTTATTTCAAACTGCGAATTCGTGAAGAGAGCCTGAATTTGGCTCCAAAATATGGCTCAGGCCTCGAAATTGGGATGTTTGGGAAATTCTAAAAACTGCAGGGGAGTTTGTGCAAATTTGTGACTCACTGCCGTGTCCAGTACTTAGCATATGTTGGGTATAAAAATTCGTAATATCAAACTGCGAATACGTGAATAGAGCCAGAATTTGGCTCCAAAATATGGCTCAGGCCTCGAAATTGGGATGTTTGGGATATTTTGAAAACTTGTGGGAGGTTTGGGACAGATGTGACCAAACGCCGCTTTCAGTACTTGGCATATGTTGGGTATAAAAAGACGTAATTTCGAACTGCGAATACGTGAATAGAGCCAGAATTTGGCTCCAAAATATGGCTCAGGCCTTGAAATTGGGATGTTTGGGATATTTTGAAAACTGGAGGGAGGTTTGGGACAAATGTGACCAAACGCCGCTTTCAGTACTTCGCATATGTTGGGTATAAAAAAGTCGTAATTTCAAACTGCAAATACGTGCAGAGAGACTGAATTTGGCTCCAAAATATGGCTCAGGCCTTGAAATTTGGATGTTTGGGATATTTAGAAAAATGCAGGGGAGTTTGTGCAAAATGTGACTCATTGCCTCTTTCAGTACTTGGCATATGTTGGGTATAATAAGTCGTAATTTCAACCTGAGAATACATGCAGAGAGCCAGAATTTGGCTCCAAAATATGGCTTAGGACCTCGAAATTGGGATATTTGGGATATTTTGAAAACTGCAGGGGAGTTTGTGCAAAATGTGACTCACTGCCGCTTTCAGGACTTGGCATATGTTGGGTATAAAAAGTCGTAATTTCAAACTGCGAGTACGTGCAGAGAGCCTGAATTTGGCTCCAAAATATGGCTCAGGCCTCGAAATTGGGATATTTAGGATATTTCGAAAACTGCAGGGGAATTTGTGCAAAATGTGACTCACTGCCGCTTTCAGGACTTGGCATATGTTGGGTGTAAAAAGTCGTAATATCAAACTGCGAATACGTGCAGAGAGCCAGAATTTGGCTCCAAAATATGGCTAAGGCCTCGATATTGGGATGTTTGGGATATTTTGAAAACTGCAGTTAGATTTGGGACAAATGTGACCAAACGCCGCTTTCAGTTCTTGGCATATGTTGGGTATAAAAAGTCGTTATTTCAAACTGCGAATACGTGAAGAGAGCCTGAATTTGGCTCCAAAATATGGCTCAGGCCTCGAAATTGGGATGTTTGGGAAATTCTAAAAACAGCAGGGGAGTTTGTGCAAATTTGTGACTCACTGCCGCGTCCAGTACTTAGCATATGTTGGGTATAAAAATTCGTAATATCAAACTGCGAATACGTGAATAGAGCCAGAATTTGGCTCCAAAATATGGCTCAGGCCTCGAAATTGGGATGTTTGGGATATTTTGAAAACTTGTGGGAGGTTTGGGACAAATGTGACCAAACGCCGCTTTCAGTACTTGGCATATGTTGGGTATAAAAAGACGTAATTTCGAAGTGCGAATACGTGAATAGAGCCAGAATTTGGCTCCAAAATATGGCTCAGGCCTTGAAATTGGGATGTTTGGGATATTTTGAAAACTGGAGGGAGGTTTGGGACAAATGTGACCAAACGCCGCTTTCAGTACTTCGCATATGTTGGGTATAAAAAAGTCGTAATTTCAAACTGCAAATACGTGCAGAGAGACTGAATTTGGCTCCAAAATATGGCTCAGGCCTTGAAATTTGGATGTTTGGGATATTTAGAAAAATGCAGGGGAGTTTGTGCAAAATGTGACTCATTGCCTCTTTCAGTACTTGGCATATGTTGGGTATAATAAGTCGTAATTTCAACCTGAGAATACATGCAGAGAGCCAGAATTTGGCTCCAAAATATGGCTTAGGACCTCGAAATTGGGATATTTGGGATAGTTTGAAAACTACAGGGGAGATTGTGCAAAATGTGATTCACTGCCGTTTTCAGGACTTGCCATATGTTGGGTATAAAAAGTCGTAATTTAAAACTACGAATACGTGCAGAGAGCCAGAATTTGGCTCCAAAATATGGCTTAGGCCTCAAAATTGGGACGTTTGGATATTTTGAAAACTGCAGGGGAGTTTGTGCAAAATTTGACTCACTGCCGCTTTCAGTACTTGGCATATGTTGGGTATAAAAAGTCGAAATATTAAACTGCGAATACGTGCAAGGAGCCAGAATTTGGCTCCAAAATATGGGTCAGGCCTCGATATTGGGATATTTGGGATATTTTGAAAACTGAAGGGAGGTTTGGGACAAATGTGACCAAACGCCGCTTTCAGTCCTTCGCATATGTTGGGTATAAAAAGTCGTAATATCAAACTGCGAATACGTGGAAAGAGCCAGAATTTGGCTCCAAAATATGGGTCAGGCCTCGATATTGGGATGTTTGGGATATTTTGAAACTGCAGGAAAGTTTGGGACAAATGTGACCAAACGCCGCTTTCAGTACCTTGCATATGTTGGGTTTAAAAAAAGTCGTAATTTCAAACTGCAAATACGTGCAGAGAGCCAGAATTTGGCTCCAAAATATGGCTCAGGCCTCGAAATTGGGATATTTAAGATATTTTGAAAACTGCAAGGAGGTTTGGGACAAATGTGACTAAAAGCCGCTTTCAGTACTTGGCATATGTTGGGTATAAAAAGACGTAATTTCGAACTGCGAATACGTGCAGAGAGCCAGAATTTGGCTCCAAAATATGGCTCAGGCCTCGAAATTGGGATATTTGGGATATTTTGAAAACTGCAGGGATGTTTGGAACAAATGTGACCAAACGCCGCTTTCAGTACTTCGCATATGTTGGGTATAAAAAAACCGTAATTTCAAACTGCAAATACGTGCAGAGAGCAAGAATTTGGCTCCAAAATATGGCTCAGGCCTCGAAATTTGGATGTTTGGGATATTTTGAAAACTGTAGGGGAGTCTGTGCAAAATTTGACTCACTGCCGTTTTCTGGACTTGTCATATGTTGGGTATAAAAAGTCGTAATTTAAAACTGCGAATACGTCAGGGAGCCAGAATATGGCTCCAAAATAGGGCTCAGGCCTCGAAATTGGGACGTTTGGGATATTTTGAAAACTGCAGGGGAGTTTGTGCAAAATGTGACTCACTGCCGCTTTCAGTACTTGGCATATGTTGGGTATAAAAAGTCGTAATATCAAACTGCGAATACGTGCAGAGAGCCAGAATTTTGCTCCTAAATATGGGTCAGGCCTCGATATTGGGATATTTGGGATATTTTGAAAACTGCAGGGAGGTTTGGGACAAATGTGACCAAACGCCGCTTTTAGTCCTTCGCATATGTTGGGTATAAAAAAGTCGTAATTTCAAACTGCGAATACGTGCAGAGAGCCAAAATTTGGCTCCAAAATATTGCTCAGGCCTCGAAATTGGGATGTTTGGGATATTTTGAAAACTGCAGGGTAGTTTGTGCAAAATGTGACTCACTGCAGCTTTCAGGACTTGGCATATGTTGGGTATAAAAAGTCGTAATATCAAACTGCGAATATGTGCATAGAGCCAGAATTTGGCTCCAAATTATGGCTCAGGCCTCGAAATTGGGATGTTTCGGATATTTTGAAAACTGCAGGGAGGTTTGGGACAAATATGACCAAAAGCCGCTTTCAGTACTTGGCATATGTTGGAATAAAAAAGTTGCAATTTCAAACTGCGAATACGTGCAAAGAGCCTGAATTTGGCTCCATAATATGGCTCAGGCCTCGAAATTGGGATATTTGGGATATTTTGAAAATTGCAGGGGAGTTTGTGCAAAATATGACTCACTGCCGATTTCAGGACATGGCATATGTTGGATATAAAAAGTCGTAATTTCAAACTGCGAATACGTGCAGAGAGCCTGAATTTGCCTCCAAAATATGGCTCAGGCCTCGAAATTTGGATATTTAGGATATTTTGAAAACTGCAGGGAGGTTTGGGACAAATGTGACCAAACGCCGCTTTCAGTAATTCGCATATGTTGGATATAAAATTCGTAATTTCAAACTGCGAATACGTGCAGAGAGCTAGAATTTGGCCCCAAAATATGGCTCAGTCCTCGAAATTGGGATGTTTGGGATATTTTGAAAACTGAATGGAGGCTTGGGACAAATGTGACCAAACGCCGCTCTCAGTACTTGGCACATGTTGGGTATAAAAATCGTAGTTTCAAACTGTGAATACGTGCAGAGAGCCAGAATTTGGCTCCAAAATATGGCTCAGGCCTCGAAATTGGGATATTTGGGATATTTCGAAAACTGCAGGGGAGTTTGTGCAAAATGTGACTCATTGCCTCTTTCAGTACTTGGCATATGTTGGGTATAATAAGTCGTAATTTCAACCTGAGAATACGTGCAGAGAGCCAGAATTTGGCTCCAAAATATGGCTCAGGACCTCGAAATTGGGATATTTGGGATAGTTTGAAAACTACAAGGGAGATTGTGCAAAATGTGACTCACTGCCGTTTTCAGGACTTGCCATATGTTGGGTATAAAAGTCTTAATTTAAAACTGCGAATACGTGCAGAGAGCCAGAATTTGGCTCCAAAATATGGCTTAGGCCTCAAAATTGGGACGTTTGGATATTTTGAAAACTGCAGGGGAGTTTGTGCAAAATTTGACTCACTGCCGCTTTCAGTACTTGGCATATGTTGGATATAAAAAGTCGAAATATTAAACTGCGAATACGTGCAAGGAGCCAGAATTTGGCTCCAAAATATGGCTCAGGCCTCGATATTGGGATGTTTTGGATATTTTGAAAGCTGCAATTAGATTTGGGACAAATGTGACCAAACGCCGCTTTCAGTACTTGGCATATGTTGGGTATAAAAAGTCGTTTTTTCAAACTGCGAATACGTGCAGAGAGCCAGAATTTGGCTCCAAAATATTGTTCAGGCCTCGAAATTGGGATGTTTGGGATATTTTGAAAACTGCAGGGGGGATTGGGACAAATGTGACTAAACGCCGCTTTCAGTACTTCGCATATGTTGGGTATAAAAAGACGTAATTTCGAACTGTGAATACGTGCAGAGAGCCAGAATTTGGCTCCAAAATATGGCTCAGACCTCGAAATTGGGATATTTGCGTTATTTTGAAAACTCTAGGGGAGTTTGGGCAAAATGTGACTCACTGCAGCTTTCAGTACTTGGCATATGTTGGGTATAAAAAAGTCGCAATTTCAAACTGCGAATACGTGCAGAGATCCAAAATTTGGCTCCAAAATATGGCTCAGGCCTCGAAATTGGGTTATTTGGGATATTTCAAAAACTGCAGGGAAGTTTGTGCAAAATGTGACTCACTGCCGCTTTCAGGACTTGGCATATGTTGGGTATAAAAATTCGTAATATCAAACTGCGAATATGTGCATAGAGCCAGAATTTGGCTCCAAAATATGGGTCAGGCCTCGATATTGGGATATTTGGGATATTTTGAAAACTGCAGGGAGGTTTGGGACAAATGTGACCAAACGCCGCTTTCAGTCCTTCGCATATGTTGGGTATAAAAAAGTCGTAATTTCAAACTGCGAATACGTGCAGAGAGCCTAAATTTGGCGCCAAAATATTGCTCAGGCCTCGAAATTGGAATGTTTGGGATATTTTGAAAACTGCAGGGGAGTTTGTGCAAAATGTGACTCACTGTCGCTTTCAGTTCTTGGCATATGTTGGGTATAAAAAGTCGTTTTTTCAAACTGCGAATACGTGCAGAGAGCCAGAATTTGGCTCCAAAATATTGTTCAGGCCTCGAAATTGGGATGTTTGGGATATTTTGAAAACTGCAGGGGGGATTGGGACAAATGTGACTAAACGCCGCTTTCAGTACTTCGCATATGTTGGGTATAAAAAGACGTAATTTCGAACTGCGAATACGTGCAGAGAGCCAGAATTTGGCTCCAAAATATGGCTCAGACCTCGAAATTGGGATATTTGCGTTATTTTGAAAACTCTAGGGGAGTTTGGGCAAAATGTGACTCACTGCAGCTTTCAGTACTTGGCATATGTTGGGTATAAAAAAGTCGCAATTTCAAACTGCGAATACGTGCAGAGATCCAAAATTTGGCTCCAAAATATGGCTCAGGCCTCGAAATTGGGTTATTTGGGATATTTCAAAAACTGCAGGGAAGTTTGTGCAAAATGTGACTCACTGCCGCTTTCAGGACTTGGCATATGTTGGGTATAAAAATTCGTAATATCAAACTGCGAATATGTGCATAGAGCCAGAATTTGGCTCCAAAATATGGGTCAGGCCTCGATATTGGGATATTTGGGATATTTTGAAAACTGCAGGGAGGTTTGGGACAAATGTGACCAAACGCCGCTTTCAGTCCTTCGCATATGTTGGGTATAAAAAAGTCGTAATTTCAAACTGCGAATACGTGCAGAGAGCCTAAATTTGGCGCCAAAATATTGCTCAGGCCTCGAAATTGGAATGTTTGGGATATTTTGAAAACTGCAGGGGAGTTTGTGCAAAATGTGACTCACTGTCGCTTTCAGTTCTTGGCATATGTTGGGTATAAAAAGTCGTAATATCAAACCCCTAATACATGCAGAGAGCCAGAATTTGGCTCCAAAGTATGGCTCAGGCCTCGAAATTGGGATATTTGGGATATTTTGAAAACTGCAGGGATGTTTGGAACAAATGTGACCAAACGCCGCTTTTAGTTCTTGGCATATGTTGGGTATAAAAAGATGTAATTTCTAACTGCGAATACGTGCAGAGAGCCAGAATTTGGCTCCAAAATATGGCTCAGGCTTTGAAATTGGGATATTTGCGTTATTTTGAAAACTGTAGGGGAGTTTGGGCAAAATGTCACTCACTGCCGCTTTCAGTACTTGGCAAATGTTGGGTATAAAAGAGTCGCAATTTCGAAATGCGAATACGTGCAGAGATCCAGAATTTGGCTCCAAAATATGGTTTAGGCCTCGAAACTGGGATATTTGGGATATTTCGAAAACTGCAGGGGAGTTTGTGCAAAATGTGACTCACTGCAGTTTTCAGGACTTGGCATATGTTGGGTATTAAAATTTGTAATATCAAACTGCAAATATGTGCATAGAGCCAGAATTTGGCTCCAAATTATGGCTCAGGCCTCGATATTGGGATGTTTGGGATATTTTGAAAGCTGCAGTTAGATTTGGGACAAATGTGACCAAACGTACTCCGCTTTCAGTACTTGGCGTATGTTGGGTATAAAAAGTCGTTAATTCAAACTGCGAATACGTGCAGAGAACCAGAATTTGGCTCCAAAATATGGCTCAGGCCTCGAAATTGGGATGTTTGGGATATTTTGAAAACTGCAGGGGGGATTGGGACAAATGTGACTAAACGCCGCTTTCAGTACTTCGCATATGTTGGGTATAAAAAAGTCATAATTTCAAACTGCGAATGCGTGCATAGAGCTAGAATTTGGCTCCAAAATTTGGCTCAGGCCTCGAAATTGGGATGTTTGGGATATTTTGAAAACTGCGGGGAGGTTTGGGACAAATGTGACTAAACGCCGCTTTCAGTACTTGGCATATGTTGGGTATAAAAAGACGTAATTTCGAACTGCGAATACGTGCAGAGAGCCAGAATTTGGCTCCAAAATATGGCTCAGGCCTCGAAATTGGGATATTTGGGATATTTTGAAAACTGCAGGGATGTTTGGAACAAATGTGACCAAACGCCGCTTTAAGTACTTCGCATATGTTGGGTATAAAAATCGTAATTTCAAACTGCGAATACGTGCAGAGAGCCAGAATTTGGCTCCAAAATATGGCTCAGGCCTCGAAATTGGGATATTTGGGATATTTCGAAAACTGCACGGGAATTTGTGCAAAATGTGACTCACTGCCGCTTTCAGGACTTGGCATATGTTGGGTATAAAAGTTCGTAATATCAAACTGCGAATATGTGCATAGAGCCAGAATTTGGCTCCAAAATATGGGTCAGGCCTCGATATTGGGATATTTGGGATATTTTGAAAACTGCAGGGAGGTTTGGGACAAATGTGACCAAACGCCGCTTTCAGTCCTTCGCATATGTTGGGTATAAAAAAGTCGTAATTTCAAACTGCGAATACGTGCAGAGAGCCAAAATTTGGCGCCAAAATATTGCTCAGGCCTCGAAATTGGAATGTTTGGGATATTTTGAAAACTGCAGGGGAGTTTGTGCAAAATGTGACTCACTGTCGCTTTCAGTTCTTGGCATATGTTGGGTATAAAAAGTCGTAATATCAAACCCCTAATACATGCAGAGAGCCAGAATTTGGCTCCAAAGTATGGCTCAGGCCTCGAAATTGGGATATTTGGGATATTTTGAAAACTGCAGGGATGTTTGGAACAAATGTGACCAAACGCCGCTTTTAGTTCTTGGCATATGTTGGGTATAAAAAGATGTAATTTCTAACTGCGAATACGTGCAGAGAGCCAGAATTTGGCTCCAAAATATGGCTCAGGCTTTGAAATTGGGATATTTGCGTTATTTTGAAAACTGTAGGGGAGTTTGGGCAAAATGTGACTCACTGCCGCTTTCAGTACTTGGCAAATGTTGGGTATAAAAGAGTCGCAATTTCGAAATGCGAATACGTGCAGAGATCCAGAATTTGACTCCAAAATATGGTTTAGGCCTCGAAACTGGGATATTTGGGATATTTCGAAAACTGCAGGGGAGTTTGTACAAAATTTGACTCACTGCAGTTTTCAGGACTTGGCATATGTTGGGTATAAAAATTTGTAATATCAAACTGCAAATATGTGCATAGAGCCAGAATTTGGCTCCAAATTATGGCTCAGGCCTCGATATTGGGATGTTTGGGATATTTTGAAGGCTGCAGTTAGATTTGGGACAAATGTGACCAAACGCCGCTTTCAGTACTTGGCGTATGTTGGGTATAAAAAGTCGTTATTTCAAACTGCGAATACGTGCAGAGAACCAGAATTTGGCTCCAAAATATGGTTCAGGCCTCGAAATTGGGATGTTTGGGATATTTTGAAAACTGCAGGGGGGTTGGGACAAATGTGACTAAACGCCGCTTTCAGTACTTCGCATATGTTGGGTATAAAAAAGTCATAATTTCAAACTGCGAATGCGTGCATAGAGCTAGAATTTGGCTCCAAAATTTGGCTCAGGCCTCGAAATTGGGATGTTTGGGATATTTTGAAAACTGCGGGGAGGTTTGGGACAAATGTGACTAAACGCCGCTTTCAGTACTTGGCATATGCTGGGTAAAAAAGTCGTAATATCAAACTGCGAATACGTGCAGAGAGCCAGAATTTGGCTCCAAAATATGGCTCAGGCCTCGATATTGGGATGTTTGGGATATTTTGAAAACTGCAGTTAGATTTGGGACAAATGTGACCAAACGCCGCTTTCAGTACTTGGCATATGTTGGGTATAAAAAGTCGTTATTTCAAACTGCGAATACGTGAAGAGAGCCTGAATTTGGCTCCAAAATATGGCTCAGGCTTAGAAATTGGGATGTTTGGGAAATTCTAAAAACTGCAGGGGAGTTTGTGCAAATTTGTGACTCACTGCCGCGTCCAGTACTTAGCATATGTTGGGTATATATAAAAAGTCGTAATATCAAACTGCGAATACATGCAGAGAGCCAGAATTTGGCTCCAAAATATGGCTCAGGCCTCGAAATTGGGATGTTTGGGATATTTTGAAAACTGGAGGGAGGTTTGGGACAAATGTAACCAAACGGCGCTTTCAGTACTTCGCATATGTTGGGTATAAAAATCGTAATTTAAAACTGCGAATACGTGTAGAGAGCCAGAATTTGGCTCCAAAATATGGTTCAGGCCTCGAAATTGGGACGTTTGGATATTTTGAAAATTGCAGGGGAGTTTGTGCAAAATTTGACTCACTGCCGCTTTCAGAACTTGGCATATGTTGGGTATAAAAAGTCGAAATATTAAACTGCGAATACGTGCAAAGAGCCAGAATTTGGCTCCAAATGGGTCAGGCCTCGAAATTGGGATATTTGGGATATTTTGAAAACTGCAGGGATGTTTGGGACAAATGTGACCAAACGCCGCTTTCAGTACTTGGCATATGTTGGGTATAAAAAAAGTCGCAATTTCAAACTGCGAATACGTGCAGAGATCCAGAATTTGGCTCCAAAATATGGCTCAGGCCTCGAAATTGGGATATTTCAGATATTTCGAAAACTGCAGGGGAGTGTCTGCAAAATGTGACTCACTGCCGCTTTTAGGACTTGGCATATGTTGGGTATAAAAAGTCGTAATATCAAACTGCGAATACGTGCAAAAAGCCAGAATTTGGCTCCAAAATATGGTTCAGGCCTCGATATTGGGATGTTTGGGATATTTTGAAAACTGCAGGAAAGTTTGGGACAAATGTGACCAAACGCCGCTTTCAGTACTTTGCATATGTTGGGTTTAAAAAAAGTCGTAATTTCAAACTGCAAATACGTGCAAAGAGCCAGAATTTGGCTCCAAAATATGGATCAGGCCTCGATATTGGGATATTTGTGATATTTTGAAAACTGCAGGGAGGTTTGGGACAAATGTGACCAAACGCCGCTTTCAGTCCTTCGCATATGTTTGGTATAAAAAATTTGTAATTTCAAACTGCGAATACGTGCAGAGAGACAACATTTGGCTCCAAAATATTGCTCAGGCCTCGAAATTGGGATGTTTGGGATATTTTGAAAACTGCGGGGAGGTTTGGGACAAATGTGACTAAACGCCGCTTTCAGTACTTGGCATATGTTGGGTATAAAAAGACGTAATTTCGAACTGCGAATACGTGCAGAGAGCCAGAATTTGGCTCCAAAATATGGCTCAGGCCTCGAAATTGGGATATTTGGGATATTTTGAAAACTGCAGGGATGTTTGGAACAAATGTGACCAAACGCCGCTTTAAGTACTTCGCATATGTTGGGTATAAAAATCGTAATTTCAAACTGCGAATACGTGCAGAGAGCCAGAATTTGGCTCCAAAATATGGCTCAGGCCTCGAAATTGGGATATTTGGGATATTTCGAAAACTGCACGGGAATTTGTGCAAAATGTGACTCACTGCCGCTTTCAGGACTTGGCATATGTTGGGTATAAAAGTTCGTAATATCAAACTGCGAATATGTGCATAGAGCCAGAATTTGGCTCCAAAATATGGGTCAGGCCTCGATATTGGGATATTTGGGATATTTTGAAAACTGCAGGGAGGTTTGGGACAAATGTGACCAAACGCCGCTTTCAGTCCTTCGCATATGTTGGGTATAAAAAAGTCGTAATTTCAAACTGCGAATACGTGCAGAGAGCCAAAATTTGGCGCCAAAATATTGCTCAGGCCTCGAAATTGGAATGTTTGGGATATTTTGAAAACTGCAGGGGAGTTTGTGCAAAATGTGACTCACTGTCGCTTTCAGTTCTTGGCATATGTTGGGTATAAAAAGTCGTAATATCAAACCCCTAATACATGCAGAGAGCCAGAATTTGGCTCCAAAGTATGGCTCAGGCCTCGAAATTGGGATATTTGGGATATTTTGAAAACTGCAGGGATGTTTGGAACAAATGTGACCAAACGCCGCTTTTAGTTCTTGGCATATGTTGGGTATAAAAAGATGTAATTTCTAACTGCGAATACGTGCAGAGAGCCAGAATTTGGCTCCAAAATATGGCTCAGGCTTTGAAATTGGGATATTTGCGTTATTTTGAAAACTGTAGGGGAGTTTGGGCAAAATGTGACTCACTGCCGCTTTCAGTACTTGGCAAATGTTGGGTATAAAAGAGTCGCAATTTCGAAATGCGAATACGTGCAGAGATCCAGAATTTGACTCCAAAATATGGTTTAGGCCTCGAAACTGGGATATTTGGGATATTTCGAAAACTGCAGGGGAGTTTGTAAAAAATGTGACTCACTGCAGTTTTCAGGACTTGGCATATGTTGGGTATAAAAATTTGTAATATCAAACTGCAAATATGTGCATAGAGCCAGAATTTGGCTCCAAATTATGGCTCAGGCCTCGATATTGGGATGTTTGGGATATTTTGAAGGCTGCAGTTAGATTTGGGACAAATGTGACCAAACGCCGCTTTCAGTACTTGGCGTATGTTGGGTATAAAAAGTCGTTATTTCAAACTGCGAATACGTGCAGAGAACCAGAATTTGGCTCCAAAATATGGTTCAGGCCTCGAAATTGGGATGTTTGGGATATTTTGAAAACTGCAGGGGGGTTGGGACAAATGTGACTAAACGCCGCTTTCAGTACTTCGCATATGTTGGGTATAAAAAAGTCATAATTTCAAACTGCGAATGCGTGCATAGAGCTAGAATTTGGCTCCAAAATTTGGCTCAGGCCTCGAAATTGGGATGTTTGGGATATTTTGAAAACTGCGGGGAGGTTTGGGACAAATGTGACTAAACGCCGCTTTCAGTACTTGGCATATGCTGGGTAAAAAAGTCGTAATATCAAACTGCGAATACGTGCAGAGAGCCAGAATTTGGCTCCAAAATATGGCTCAGGCCTCGATATTGGGATGTTTGGGATATTTTGAAAACTGCAGTTAGATTTGGGACAAATGTGACCAAACGCCGCTTTCAGTACTTGGCATATGTTGGGTATAAAAAGTCGTTATTTCAAACTGCGAATACGTGAAGAGAGCCTGAATTTGGCTCCAAAATATGGCTCAGGCTTAGAAATTGGGATGTTTGGGAAATTCTAAAAACTGCAGGGGAGTTTGTGCAAATTTGTGACTCACTGCCGCGTCCAGTACTTAGCATATGTTGGGTATATATAAAAAGTCGTAATATCAAACTGCGAATACATGCAGAGAGCCAGAATTTGGCTCCAAAATATGGCTCAGGCCTCGAAATTGGGATGTTTGGGATATTTTGAAAACTGGAGGGAGGTTTGGGACAAATGTAACCAAACGGCGCTTTCAGTACTTCGCATATGTTGGGTATAAAAATCGTAATTTAAAACTGCGAATACGTGTAGAGAGCCAGAATTTGGCTCCAAAATATGGTTCAGGCCTCGAAATTGGGACGTTTGGATATTTTGAAAATTGCAGGGGAGTTTGTGCAAAATTTGACTCACTGCCGCTTTCAGAACTTGGCATATGTTGGGTATAAAAAGTCGAAATATTAAACTGCGAATACGTGCAAAGAGCCAGAATTTGGCTCCAAATGGGTCAGGCCTCGAAATTGGGATATTTGGGATATTTTGAAAACTGCAGGGATGTTTGGGACAAATGTGACCAAACGCCGCTTTCAGTACTTGGCATATGTTGGGTATAAAAAAAGTCGCAATTTCAAACTGCGAATACGTGCAGAGATCCAGAATTTGGCTCCAAAATATGGCTCAGGCCTCGAAATTGGGATATTTCAGATATTTCGAAAACTGCAGGGGAGTGTCTGCAAAATGTGACTCACTGCCGCTTTTAGGACTTGGCATATGTTGGGTATAAAAAGTCGTAATATCAAACTGCGAATACGTGCAAAAAGCCAGAATTTGGCTCCAAAATATGGTTCAGGCCTCGATATTGGGATGTTTGGGATATTTTGAAAACTGCAGGAAAGTTTGGGACAAATGTGACCAAACGCCGCTTTCAGTACTTTGCATATGTTGGGTTTAAAAAAAGTCGTAATTTCAAACTGCAAATACGTGCAAAGAGCCAGAATTTGGCTCCAAAATATGGATCAGGCCTCGATATTGGGATATTTGTGATATTTTGAAAACTGCAGGGAGGTTTGGGACAAATGTGACCAAACGCCGCTTTCAGTCCTTCGCATATGTTTGGTATAAAAAATTTGTAATTTCAAACTGCGAATACGTGCAGAGAGACAACATTTGGCTCCAAAATATTGCTCAGGCCTCGAAATTGGGATGTTTGGGATATTTTGAAAACTGCAAGGAGGTTTGGGACAAATGTGACTAAACGCCGCTTTCAGTACTTGGCATATGTTGGGTATAAAAAGTCGTAATATCAAACCCCGAATACATGCAGAGAGCCAGAATTTGGCTCCAAAATATGGCTCAGGCCTCGAAATTGGGATATTTGGAATATTTTGAAAACTGCAAGGAGGTTTGGGACAAATGTGACTAAACGCCCCTCTCAGTACTTGGCATATGTTGGGTATAAAAAGACGTAATTTCGAACTGCGAATGCGTGCAGAGAGCCAGAATTTGGCTCCAAAATATGGCTCAGGCCTCGAAATTGGGATATTTGGGATATTTTGAAAACTGCAGGGATGTTTGGAACAAATGTGACCAAATGCCGCTTATAGTACTTGGCATATGTTGGGTATAAAAAGATGTAATTTCTAACTGCGAATACGTGCAGAGAGCCAGAATTTGACTCCAAAATATGGCTCAGACCTCGAAATTGGGATATTTGCGTTATTTTGAAAACTGGAGGGGAGTTTGGGCAAAATGTGACTCATACCTTCGCATATGTTGGGTATAAAAAATTCGTAATTTCAAACTGCGAATACGTGCAGAGAGCCTGAATTTGGCTCCATAATAAGGCTCAGGCCTCGAAATTGGGATATTTGGGATATTTCGAAAACTGCAGGGGAGTTTGTGCAAAATGTGACTCACTGCCGCTTTCAGGACTTGGCATATGTTGGGTATAAAAAGTCGTAATTTCAAACTGCGAATACGTGCAGAGAGCCTGAATTTGGCTCCAAAATATGGCTCAGGCCTCGAAATTGGGATATTTAGGATATTTTGAAAACTGCAGGGAGGTTTGGGACAAATGTGACCAAACGCCGCTTTCAGTACTTCGCATATGTTGGGTATAAAAATCGTAATTTCAAACTGCGAATACGTGCAGAGAGCCAGAATTTGGCTCCAAAATATGGCTCAGGCCTCGAAATTGGGATATTTGGGATATTTCGAAAACTGCACGGGAATTTGTGCAAAATGTGACTCACTGCCGCTTTCAGGACTTGGCATATGTTGGGTATAAAAAGTCGTTATTTAAAACTGCGAATACATGCAGAGAGCCAGAATTTGGCTCCAAAATATGGCTCAGGCCTCGAAATTGGGACGTTTGGGATATTTTGAAAACTGCAGGGGAGTTAATGGAAAATGTGACTCACTGCCGCTTTCAGTACTTGGCATATGTTGGGTATAAAAAGTCGTAATATCAAACAGCGTATACGTGCAAAGAGCCAGAATTTGGCTCCAAAATATGGGTCAGGCCTCGATATTGGGATATTTGGGATATTTTGAAAACTGCAGGGAGGTTTGGGACAAATGTGACCAAACGCCGCTTTCAGTCCTTCGCATATGTTTGGTATAAAAAATTCGTAATTTCAAACTGCGAATACGTGCAGAGAGACAACATTTGGCTCCAAAATATTGCTCAGGCCTCGAAATTGGGATGTTTGGGATATTTTGAAAACTGCAGGGGAGTTTGTGCAAAATGTGACTCACTGCCACTTTTAATACTTGGCATATGTTGGGTATAAAAAGTCGTTATTTCAAACTGCGAATACGTGAAGAGAGCCTGAATTTGGCTCCAAAATATGGCTCAGGCCTCGAAATTGGGATGTTTGGGAAATTCTAAAAACTGCAGGGGAGTTTGTGCAAATTTGTAACTCACTGCCGCGTCCAGTACTTAGCATATGTTGGGTATAAAAAGTCGTTATCTAACTGCGAATACGTGTATAGAGCCAGAATTTGGCTCCAAAATATGATTCAGGCCTCGAAATTGGGATGTTAGGGATATTTTGAAAACTGTAGGGTGGTTTGGGACAAATGTGACCAAACGCCGCTTTCAGTACTTAGCATATGTTGGGTATAAAAAAGTAGTAATTTCAAACTGCAAATACGTGCAGAGAGCCTGAATTTGGCTCCAAAATATGGCTCAGGCCTTGAAATTTGGATGTTTGGGATATTTAGAAAACTGCAGGGGAGTTTGTGCAAAATGTGACTCACTGCCGCTTTCAGGACTTGGCATATGTTGGGTATAAAAAGTCGTAATTTCAACCTGCGAATACATGCAGAGAGCCAGAATTTGGCTCCAAAATTTGGCTCAGGACCTCGAAATTGTGATATATGGGATATTTTGAAAACTACAGGGGAGTTTGTGCAAAATGTGACTCACTGCTTTTTTCAGGACTTGCCATATGTTGGGTATAAAAAGTCATAATTTTAAAATGCGAATACGTGCAGAGAGCCAGAATTTGGCTCCAAAATATGGCTCAGGCCTCGAAATTGGGACGTTTGGATATTTTGAAAACTGCAGGGGAGTTTGTGCAAAATTTGACTCACTGCCGCTTTCAGTACTTGGCATATGTTGCGTATAAAAAGTCGAAATATTAAACTGCGAATACGTGCAAAGAGCCAGAATTTGGCTCCAAAATATGGGTTAGGCCACGATATTGGGATATTTGGGATATTTTGAAAACTGAAGGGAGGTTTGGGACAAATGTGACCAAACGCCGCTTTCAGTCCTTCGCATATGTTGGGTATAAAAAAGTCGGAATTTCAAACCACGAATACGTGCAGAGAGCCAGAGTTTGGCTCCAAAATATTGCTCAGGCCACGAAATTTATGATGTTTAGGATATTTTGAAAACTGCAGGGGAGTTTGTTCAAAATGTGACTCACTGCCGCTTTCAGTACTTGGCATATGTTGGATATAAAAAGTCGTAATATCAAACTGCGAATACATGCAGAGAGCCAGAATTTGGCTCCAAAATATGGCTCAGGACCTCGAAATTGGGATATTTGGGATAGTTTGAAAACTACAAGGGAGATTGTGCAAAATGTGACTCACTGCCGTTTTCAGGACTTGCCATATGTTGGGTATAAAAGTCTTAATTTAAAACTGCGAATACGTGCAGAGAGCCAGAATTTGGCTCCAAAATATGGCTTAGGCCTCAAAATTGGGACGTTTGGATATTTTGAAAACTGCAGGGGAGTTTGTGCAAAATTTGACTCACTGCCGCTTTCAGTACTTGGCATATGTTGGGTATAAAAAGTCGAAATATTAAACTGCGAATACGTGCAAGGAGCCAGAATTTGGCTCCAAAATATGGCTCAGGCCTCGATATTGGGATGTTTATGATATTTTGAAAGCTGCAATTAGATTTGGGACAAATGTGACCAAACGCCGCTTTCAGTACTTGGCATATGTTGGGTATAAAAAGTCGTTTTTTCAAACTGCGAATACGTGCAGAGAGCCAGAATTTGGCTCCAAAATATTGCTCAGGCCTCGAAATTGGGATGTTTGGGATATTTTGAAAACTGCAGGGGGGATTGGGACAAATGTGACAAAACGCCGCTTTCAGTACTTCGCATATGTTGGGTATAAAAAGACGTAATTTCGAACTGCGAATACGTGCAGAGAGCCAGAATTTGGCTCCAAAATATGGTTCAGGCCTCGAAATTGGGATATTTGGGATATTTTGAAAACTGCAGGGATGTTTGGAACAAATGTGACCAAACGCCGCTTTCAGTACTTGGCATATGTTGGGTATAAAAAGATGTAATTTCTAACTGCGAATACGTGCAGAGAGGCAGAATTTGGCTCCAAAATATGGCTCAGACCTCGAAATTGGGATATTTGCGTTATTTTGAAAACTCTAGGGGAGTTTGGGCAAAATGTGACTCACTGCAGCTTTCAGTACTTGGCATATGTTGGGTATAAAAAAGTCGCAATTTCAAACTGCGAATACGTGCAGAGATCCAAAATTTGGCTCCAAAATATGGCTCAGGCCTCGAAATTGGGTTATTTGTGATATTTCGAAAACTGCAGGGAAGTTTGTGCAAAATGTGACTCACTGCCGCTTTCAGGACTTGGCATATGTTGGGTATAAAAATTCGTAATATCAAACTGCGAATATGTGCATAGAGCCAGAATTTGGCTCCAAAATATGGGTCAGGCCTCGATATTGAGATATTTGGGATATTTTGAAAACTGCAGGGAGGTTTGGGACAAATGTGACCAAACGCCGCTTTCAGTCCTTCGCATATGTTGGGTATAAAAATGTCGTAATTTCAAACTGCGAATACGTGCAGAGAGCCAAAATTTGGCTCCAAAATATTGTTCAGGCCTCGAAATTGGAATGTTTGGGATATTTTGAAAACTGCAGGGGAGTTTGTGCAAAATGTGACTCACTGTCGCTTTCAGTTCTTGGCATATGTTGGGTATAAAAAGTCGTAATATCAAACCCCTAATACATGCAGAGAGCCAGAATTTGGCTCCAAAGTATGGCTCAGGCCTCGAAATTGGGATATTTTGAAAACTGCAGGGATGTTTGGAACAAATGTGACCAAACGCCGCTTTTAGTTCTTGGCATATGTTGGGTATAAAAAGATGTAATTTCTAACTGCGAATACGTGCAGAGAGCCAGAATTTGGCTCCAAAATATGGCTCAGGCTTTGAAATTGGGATATTTGCGTTATTTTGAAAACTGTAGGGGAGTTTGGGCAAAATGTCACTCACTGCCGCTTTCAGTACTTGGCAAATGTTGGGTAAAAAAGAGTCGCAATTTCGAAATGCGAATACGTGCAGAGATCCAGAATTTGGCTCCAAAATATGGCTCAGGCCTCGAAACTGGGATATTTGGGATATTTCGAAAACTGCAGGGGAGTTTGTGCAAAATGTGACTCACTGCAGTTTTCAGGACTTGGCATATGTTGGGTATAAAAATTTGTAATATCAAACTGCGAATATGTGCATAGAGCCAGAATTTGGCTCCAAATTATGGCTCAGCCCTCGATATTGGGATGTTTGGGATATTTTGAAAGCTGCAGTTAGATTTGGGACAAATGTGACCAAACGCCGCTTTCAGTACTTGGCGTATGTTGGGTATAAAAAGTCGTTATTTCAAACTGCGAATACGTGCAGAGAACCAGAATTTGGCTCCAAAATATGGCTCAGGCCTCGAAATTGGGATGTTTGGGATATTTTGAAAACTGCAGGGGGGATTGGGACAAATGTGACTAAACGCCGCTTTCAGTACTTCGCATATGTTGGGTATAAAAAAGTCATAATTTCAAACTGCGAATGCGTGCATAGAGCTAGAATTTGGCTCCAAAATATGGCTCAGGCCTCGAAATTGGGATGTTTGGGATATTTTGAAAACTGCGGGGAGGTTTGGGACAAATGTGACTAAACGCCGCTTTCAGTACTTGGCATATGTTGGGTATAAAAAGACGTAATTTCGAACTGCGAATACGTGCAGAGAGCCAGAATTTGGCTCCAAAATATGGCTCAGGCCTCGAAATTGGGATATTTGGGATATTTTGAAAACTGCAGGGATGTTTGGAACAAATTTGACCAAACGCCGCTTTCAGTACTTGGCATATGTTGGGTATAAAAAGATGTAATTTCTAACTGCGAATACGTGCAGAGAGCCAGAATTTGGCTCCAAAATATGGCTCAGACCTCGAAATTGGGATATTTGCGTTATTTTGAAAACTGGAGAGAGGTTTGGGACAAATGTGACCGAAAGCCGCTTTCAGTACTTGCCATATGTTGGTGTAAAAAAGTTGCAATTTCAAACTGCGAATACGTGCAAAGAGCCTGAATTTGGCTCCATAATATGGCTCAGGCCACGAAATTGGGATATTTGGGATATTTCGAAAACTGCATGGGAATTTGTGCAAAATGTGACTCACTGCCGCTTTCAGGACTTGGCATATGTTGGGTGTAAAAAGTCGTAATATCAAACTGCGAATACGTGCAGAGAGCCAGAATTTGGCTCCAAAATATGGCTCAGGCCTCGATATTGGGATGTTTGGGATATTTTGAAAACTGCAGTTAGATTTGGGACAAATGTGACCAAACGCCGCTTTCAGTACTTGGCATATGTTGGGTATAAAAAGTCGTTATTTCAAACTGCGAATACGTGAAGAGAGCCTGAATTTGGCTCCAAAATATGGCTCAGGCTTAGAAATTGGGATGTTTGGGAAATTCTAAAAACTGCAGGGGAGTTTGTGCAAATTTGTGACTCACTGCCGCGTCCAGTACTTGAGATGATTTCGGGGCTTTTTAGTGTACTTAGCATATGTTGGGTATAAAAAGTCGTAATATCAAACTGCGAATACGTGCAGAGAGCCAGAATTTGGCTCCAAAATATGGCTCAGGCCTCGAAATTGGGATGTTTGGGATATTTTGAAAACTGGAGGGAGGTTTGGGACAAATGTAACCAAACGCCGCTTTCAGTACTTCGCATATGTTGGGTATAAAAATCGTAATTTAAAACTGCGAATACGTGCAGAGAGCCAGAATTTGGCTCCAAAATATGGTTCAGGCCTCGAAATTGGGACGTTTGGATATTTTGAAAATTGCAGGGGAGTTTGTGCAAAATTTGACTCACTGCCGCTTTCAGAACTTGGCATATGTTGGGTATAAAAAGTCGAAATATTAAACTGCGAATACGTGCAAAGAGCCAGAATTTGGCTCCAAAATATGGGTCAGGCCTCGATATTGGGATATTTGGGATATTTTGAAAAATGAAGGGAGGTTTGGGACAAATGTGACCAAACGCCACTTTCAGTCCTTCGCATATGTTGGGTATAAAAAAGTCGTAATTTCAAACCGCGAATACGTGCAGAGAGCCAGAGTTTGGCTCCAAAATATTGCTCAGGCCTCGAAATTGGGATGTTTAGGATATTTTGAAAACTGCAGGGGAGTTTGTGCAAAATGTGACTCACTGCCGCTTTCAGTACTTGGCATATGTTGGGTATAAAAAGTCGTAATATCAAACTGCGAATACATGCAGAGAGCCAGAATTAGGCTCCAAAATATGGCTCAGGCCTCGAAATTGGGATATTTGGGATATTTTGAAAACTGCAGGGATGTTTGGGACAAATGTGACCAAACGCCGCTTTCAGTACTTGGCATATGTTGGGTATAAAAAAGCCGCAATTTCAAACTGCGAATACGTGCAGAGATCCAGAATTTAGCTCCAAAATATGGCTCAGGCCTCGAAATTGGGATATTTCAGATATTTCGAAAACTGCAGGGGAGTGTCTGCAAAATGTGACTCACTGCCGCTTTTAGGACTTGGCATATGTTGGGTATAAAAAGTCGTAATATCAAACTGCGAATACGTGCAAAAAGCCAGAATTTGGCTCCAAAATATGGGTCAGGCCTCGATATTGGGATGTTTGGGATATTTTGAAAACTGCAGGAAAGTTTGGGACAAATGTGACCAAACGCCGCTTTCAGTACTTTGCATATGTTGGGTTTAAAAAAAGTCGTAATTTCAAACTGCAAATACGTGCAGAGAGCCAGAATTTGGCTCCAAAATATGGATCAGGCCTCGATATTGGGATATTTGGGATATTTTGAAAACTGAAGGGAGGTTTGGGACAAATGTGACCAAACGCCGCTTTCAGTCCTTCGCATATGTTTGGTATAAAAAATTCGTAATTTCAAACTGCGAATACGTGCAGAGAGACAACATTTGGCTCCAAAATATTGCTCAGGCCTCGAAATTGGGATGTTTGGGATATTTTGAAAACTGCAAGGAGGTTTGGGACAAATGTGACTAAACGCCGCTTTCAGTACTTGGCATATGTTGGGTATAAAAAGTCGTAATATCAAACCCCGAATACATGCAGAGAGCCAGAATTTGGCTCCAAAATATGGCTCAGGCCTCGAAATTGGGATATTTGGGATATTTTGAAAACTGCAGGGATGTTTGGAACAAATGTGACCTAATGCCGCTTATAGTACTTGGCATATGTTGGGTATAAAAAGATGTAATTTCTAACTGCGAATACGTGCAGAGAGCCAGAATTTGACTCCAAAATATGGCTCAGACCTCGAAATTGGGATATTTGAGTTATTTTGAAAACTGGAGGGGAGTTTGGGCAAAATGTGACTCACTGCCGCTTTCAGTACTTGGCATATGTTGGGTATAAAAAAGTCGTAATTTCAAACTGCGAATACGTGCAGAGAGCCTGAATTTGGCTCCATAATAAGGCTCAGGCCTCGAAATTGGGATATTTGGGATATTTCGAAAACTGCAGGGGAGTTTGTGTAAAATGTGACTCACTGCCGCTTTTAGGACTTGGCATATGTTGGGTATAAAAAGTCGTAATTTCAAACTACGAATACGTGCAGAGAGCCTGAATTTGGCTCCAAAATATGGCTCAGGCCTCGAAATTGGGATATTTAGGATATTTTGAAAACTGCAGGGAGGTTTGGGACAAATGTGACCAAACGCCGCTTTCAGTACTTCGCATATGTTGGGTATAAAAATCGTAATTTCAAACTGCGAATACGTGCAGAGAGCCAGAATTTGGCTCCAAAATATGGCTCAGGCCTCGAAATTGGGATATTTGGGATATTTCGAAAACTGCACGGGAATTTGTGCAAAATGTGACTCACTGCCGCTTTCAGGACTTGGCATATGTTGGGTATAAAAAGTCGTAATTTAAAACTGCGAATACATGCAGAGAGCCAGAATTTGGCTCCAAAATATGGCTCAGGCCTCGAAATTCGGACGTTTGGGATATTTTGAAAACTGCAGGGGAGTTAATGGAAAATGTGACTCACTGCCGCTTTCAGTACTTGGCATATGTTGGGTATAAAAAGTCGTAATATCAAACAGCGTATACGTGCAAAGAGCCAGAATTTGGCTCCAAAATATGGGTCAGGCCTCGATATTGGGATATTTGGGATATTTTGAAAACTGCAGGGAGGTTTGGGACAAATGTGACCAAACGCCGCTTTCAGTCCTTCGCATATGTTTGGTATAAAAAATTCGTAATTTCAAACTGCGAATACGTGCAGAGAGACAACATTTGGCTCCAAAATATTGCTCAGGCCTCGAAATTGGGATGTTTGGGATATTTTGAAAACTGCAGGGGAGTTTGTGCAAAATGTGACTCACTGCCACTTTTAATACTTGGCATATGTTGGGTATAAAAAGTCGTTATTTCAAACTGCGAATACGTGAAGAGAGCCTGAATTTGGCTCCAAAATATGGCTCAGGCCTCGAAATTGGGATGTTTGGGAAATTCTAAACACTGCAGGGGAGTTTGTGCAAATTTGTGACTCACTGCCGCGTCCAGTACTTAGCATATGTTGGGTATAAAAAGTCGTAATATCAAACTGCGAATACGTGTATAGAGCTAGAATTTGGCTCCAAAATATGATTCAGGCCTCGAAATTGGGATGTTAGGGATATTTTGAAAACTGTAGGGAGGTTTGGGACAAATGTGACCAAACGCCGCTTTCAGTACTTAGCATATGTTGGGTATAAAAAAGTAGTAATTTCAAACTGCAAATACGTGCAGAGAGCCTGAATTTGGCTCCAAAATATGGCTCAGGCCTTGAAATTTGGATGTTTGGGATATTTAGAAAACTGCAGGGGAGTTTGTGCAAAATGTGACTCACTGCCGCTTTCAGGACTTGGCATATGTTGGGTATAAAAAGTCGTAATTTCAACCTGCGAATACGTGCAGAGAGCCAGAATTTGGCTCCAAAATATGGCTCTGGACCTCGAAATTGTGATATATGGGATATTTTGAAAACTACAGGGGAGTTTGTGCAAAATGTGACTCACTGCTGTTTTCAGGACTTGCCATATGTTGGGTATAAAAATTCATAATTTAAAACTGCGAATACGTGCAGAGAGCCAGAATTTGGCTCCAAAATATGGCTCAGGCCTCGAAATTGGGACGTTTGGATATTTTGAAAACTGCAGGGGAGTTTGTGCAAAATTTGACTCACTGCCGCTTTCAGTACTTGGCATATGTTGCGTATAAAAAGTCGAAATATTAAACTGCGAATACGTGCAAAGAGCCAGAAATTGGCTCCAAAATATGGGTTAGGCCACGATATTGGGATATTTGGGATATTTTGAAAACTGAAGGGAGGTTTGGGACAAATGTGACCAAACGCCGCTTTCAGTCCTTTGCATATGTTGGGTATAAAAAAGTCGTAATTTCAAACCACGAATACGTGCAGAGAGCCAGAGTTTGGCTCCAAAATATTGCTCAGGCCTCGAAATTTATGATGTTTAGGATAATTTGAAAACTGCAGGGGAGTTTGTGCAAAATGTGACTCACTGCCGCTTTCAGTACGTGTCATATGTTGGATATAAAAATTCGTAATATCAAACTGCGAATACATGCAGAGAGCCAGAATTAGGCTCCAAAATATGGCTCAGGCCTCGAAATTGGGATATTTGGGATATTTTGAAAACTGCAGGGATGTTTGGGACAAATGTGACCAAATGCCGCTTTCAGTACTTGGCATATGTTGGGAATAAAAAGATGTAATTTCTAACTGCGAATACGTGCAGAGAGCCAGAATTTGGCTCCAAAATATGGCTCAGACCTCGAAATTAGGATATTTGCGTTATTTTGAAAACTGGAGGGGAGTTTGGGCAAAATGTGACTCACTGCCGCTTTCAGTACTTGGCATATGTTGGGTATAAAAATTTGTAATATCAAACTGCGAATACGTGCATAGAGCCAGAATTTGGCTCAAAATTATGGCTCATGCCTCGATATTTGGATGTTTGGGATATTTTGAAAGCTGCAGTTAGATTTGGGACAAATGTGACCAAACGCCGCTTTCAGTACTTGGCGTATGTTGGGTATAAAAAGTCGTTATTTCAAACTGCGAATACGTGCAGAGAACCAGAATTTGGCTCCAAAATATGGCTCAGGCCTCGAAATTGGGATGTTTGGGATATTTTGAAAACCGCAGGGGGGATTGGGACAAATGTGACTAAACGCCGCTTTCAGTACTTCGCATATGTTGGGTATAAAAAAGTCATAATTTCAAACTGCGAATGCGTGCATAGAGCTAGAATTTGGCTCCAAAATATTGCTCAGGACCTCGAAATTGGGATGTTTGGGATATTTTGAAAACTGCGGGGAGGTTTGGGACAAATGTGACTAAACGCCGCTTTCAGTACTTGGCATATGTTGGGTATAAAAAGACGTAATTTCGAACTGCGAATACGTGCAGAGAGCCAGAATTTGGCTCCAAAATATGGCTCAGGCCTCGAAATTGGGATATTTGGGATATTTTGAAAACTGCAGGGATGTTTGGAACAAATTTGACCAAACGCCGCTTTCAGTACTTGGCATATGTTGGGTATAAAAAGATGTAATTTCTAACTGCGAATACGTGCAGAGAGCCAGAATTTGGCTTTAAAATATGGCTCAGACCTCGAAATTGGGATATTTGCGTTATTTTGAAAACTGGAGGGAAGTTTGGGACAAATGTGACCGAAAGCCGCTTTCAGTACTTGCCATATGTTGGTATAAAAAAGTTGCAATTTCAAACTGCGAATGCGTGCAAAGAGCCTGAATTTGGCGCCATAATATGGCTCAGGCCTCGATATTGGGATGTTTGGGATATTTTGAAAACTGCAGTTAGATTTGTGACAAATGTGACCAAACGCCGCTTTCAGTACTTGGCATATGTTGGGTATAAAAAGTCGTTATTTCAAACTGCGAATACGTGAAGAGAGCCTGAATTTGGCTCCAAAATATGGCTCAGGCCTCGAAATTGGGATGTTTGGGAAATTCTAAAAACTGCAGGGGAGTTTGTGCAAATTTGTGACTCACTGCCGCGTCCAGTACTTAGCATATGTTGGGTATAAAAAGTCGTAATATCAAACTGCGAATACGTGCAGAGAGCCAGAATTTGGCTCCAAAATATGGCTCAGGCCTCGAAATTGGGATGTTTGGGATATTTTGAAAACTGCAGGGATGTTTGGGACAAATGTAACCAAACGCCGATTTCAGTACTTCGCATATGTTGGGTATAAAAAAGCCGTAATTTCAAACCGCGAATACGTGCAGAGAGCCAGAGTTTGGCTCCAAAATATTGCTCAGGCCTCGAAATTGGGATGTTTAGGATATTTTGAAAACTGCAGGGGAGTTTGTGCAAAATTTGACTCACTGCCGCTTTCAGAACTTGGCATATGTTGGGTATAAAAAGTCGAAATATTAAACTGCGAATACGTGCAAAGAGTCAGAATTTGGCTCCAAAATATGGGTCAGGCCTCGATATTGGGTTATTTGTTATATTTAGAAAACTGAAGGGAGGTTTGGGACAAATGTGACCAAACGCCGCTTTCAGTCCTTCGCATATGTTGGGTATAAAAAAGCCGTAATTTCAAACCGCGAATACGTGCAGAGAGCCAGAGTTTGGCTCCAAAATATTGCTCAGGCCTCGAAATTGGGATGTTTAGGATATTTTGAAAACTGCAGGGGAGTTTGTGCAAAATGTGACTCACTGCCGCTTTCAGTACTTGGCATATGTTGGGTATAAAAAGTCGTAATATCAAACTGCGAATACATGCAGAGAGCCAGAATTAGGCTCCAAAATATGGCTCAGGCCTCGAAATTGGGATATTTGGGATATTTTGAAAACTGCAGGGATGTTTGGGACAAATGTGACCAAACGCCGCTTTCAGTACTTGGCATATGTTGGGTATAAAAAAAGTCGCAATTTCAAACTGCGAATACGTGCAGAGATCCAGAATTTGGCTCCAAAATATGGCTCAGGCCTCGAAATTGGGATATTTCAGATATTTCGAAAACTGCAGGGGAGTGTCTGCAAAATGTGACTCACTGCCGCTTTCAGTACTTGGCATATGTTGGGTTTAAAAAAAGTTGTAATTTCAAACTGCAAATACGTGCAGAGAGCCAGAATTTGGCTCCAAAATATGGATCAGGCCTCGATATTGGGATATTTGTGATATTTTGAAAACTGCAGGGAGGTTTGGGACAAATGTGACCAAACGCCGCTTTCAGTCCTTCGCATATGTTTGGTATAACTGCGAATACGTGTAAAAAGCCAGAATTTGGCTCCAAAATATGGGTCAGGCCTCGATATTTGGATGTTTGGGATATTTTGAAAACTGCAGGAACGTTTGGGACAAATGTGACCAAACGCCGCTTTCAGTACTTTGCATATGTTGGGTTTAAAAAAAGTCGTAATTTCAAACTGCAAATACGTGCAGAGAGCCAGAATTTGGCTCCAAAATATGGATCAGGCCTCGATATTGGGATATTTGTGATATTTTGAAAACTGCAGGGAGGTTTGGGACAAATGTGACCAAACGCCGCTTTCAGTCCTTCGCATATGTTTGGTATAAAAAATTCGTAATTTCAAACTGCGAATACGTGCAGAGAGACAACATTTGGCTCCAAAATATTGCTCAGGCCTCGAAATTGGCATGTTTGGGATATTTTGAAAACTGCAAGGAGGTTTGGGACAAATGTGACTAAACGCCGCTTTCAGTACTTGGCATATGTTGGGTATAAAAAGTCGTAATATCAAACCCCGAATACATGCAGAGAGCCAGAATTTGGCTCCAAAATATGGCTCAGGCCTCGAAATTGGGATATTTGGGATATTTTGAAAACTGCAAGGAGGTTTGGGACAAATGTGACTAAACGCCCCTTTCAGTACTTGGCATATGTTGGGTATAAAAAGACGTAATTTCGAACTGCGAATGCGTGCAGAGAGCCAGAATTTGGCTCAAAATATGGCTCAGGCCTCGAAATTGGGATATTTGGGATATTTTGAAAACTGGAGGGGAGTTTGGGCAAAATGTGACTCACTGCCGCTTTCAGTACTTGGCATATGTTGGGTATAAAAAAGTCGTAATTTCAAACTGCGAATACGTGCAGAGAGCCTGAATTTGGCTCCATAATAAGGCTCAGGCCTCGAAATTGGGATATTTGGGATATTTCGAAAACTGCAGGGGAGTTTGTGCAAAATGTGACTCACTGCCGCTTTCAGGACTTGGCATATGTTGGGTATAAAAATTCGTAATTTCAAACTGCAAATACGTGCAGAGATCCTGAATTTGGCTTCAAAATATGGCTCAGGCCTCGAAATTGGGATATTTAGGATATTTTGAAAACTGCAGGGACGTTTGGGACAAATGTGACCAAACGCCGCTTTCAGTACTTCGCATATGTTGGGTATAAAAATCGTAATTTCAAACTGCGAATACGTGCAGAGAGCCAGAATTTGGCTCCAAAATATGGCTCAGGACCTCTAAATTGTGATATATGGGATATTTTGAAAACTACAGTGGAGTTTGTGCAAAATGTGACTCACTGCTGTTTTCAGGACTTGCCATATGTTGGGTATAAAAAGTCATAATTTAAAACTGCGAATACGTGCAGAGAGCCAGAATTTGGCTCCAAAATATGGCTCAGGCCTCGAAATTGGGACGTTTGGATATTTTGAAAACTGCAGGGGAGTTTGTGCAAAATTTGACTCACTGCCGCTTTCAGTACTTGGCATATGTTGCGTATAAAAAGTCGAAATATTAAACTGCGAATACGTGCAAAGAGCCAGAATTTGGCTCCAAAATATGGGTTAGGCCACGATATTGGGATATTTGGGATATTTTGAAAACTGAAGGGAGGTTTGGGACAAATGTGACCAAACTCCGCTTTCAGTCCTTCGCATATGTTGGGTATAAAAAAGTCGTAATTTCAAACCACGAATACGTGCAGAGAGCCAGAGTTTCGCTCCAAAATATTGCTCAGGCCTCGAAATTTATGATGTTTAGGATATTTTGAAAACTGCAGGGGAGTTTGTGCAAAATGTGACTCACTGCCGCTTTCAGTACTTGGCATATGTTGGATATAAAAAGTCGTAATATCAAACTGCGAATACATGCAGAGAGCCAGAATTAGGCTCCAAAATATGGCTCAGGCCTCGAAATTGGGATATTTGGGATATTTTGAAAACTGCAGGGATGTTTGGGACAAATGTGACCAAACGCCGCTTTCAGTACTTGGCATATGTTGGGTATAAAAATTCGTAATATCAAACTGCGAATACGTGTATAGAGCCAGAATTTGGCTAAAAATTATGGCTCAGGCCTCGAAATTGGGATGTTTGGGATATTTTGAAAACTGCAGGGAGGTTTGGGACAAATGTGACCGAAAGCCGCTCTCAGTACTTGCCATATGTTGGTAAAAAAAAGTTGCAATTTCAAACTGCGAATACGTGCAAAGAACCTGAATTTGGCTCCATAATATGGCTCAGGCCTCGAAATTGGGATATTTGGGATATTTTGAAAACTGCAGGGGAGTTTGTGCAAAATGTGACTCACTGCCGCTTTCAGGACTTGGCATATGTTGGGTATAAAAAGTCGTAATTTTAAACTGCGAATACGTGCAGAGAGCCTGAATTTGGCTCCAAAATATGGCTCAGGCCTCGAAATTGGGATATTTAGGATATTTTGAAAACTGCAGGGAGGTTTGGGACAAATGTGACCAAACGCCACTTTCAGTACTTTGCATATATTGGGTATAAAAATCGTAATTTCAATCTGCGAATACGTGCAGAGAGCCAAAATTTGGCTCCAAAATATGGCTCAGGCCTCGAAATTGGGATATTTGGGATATTTCGAAAACTGCACGGGAATTTGTGCAAAATGTGACTCACTGCCGCTTTCAGTACTTGGCATATGTTGGGTATAAAAAGTCGTAATATCAAACTGCGAATACATGCAGAGAGCCAGAATTAGGCTCCAAAATATGGCTCAGGCCTCGAAATTGGGATATTTGGGATATTTTGAAAACTGCAGGGATGTTTGGGACAAATGTGACCAAACGCCGCTTTCAGTACTTGGCATATGTTGGGTATAAAAAGATGTAATTTCTAACTGCGAATACGTGCAGAGAGCCAGAATTTGGCTGCAAAATATTGCTCAGGCCTCGAAATTGGGATATTTGCGTTATTTTGAAAACTGGAGGAGAGTTTGGGCAAAATGTGACTCACTGCCGCTTTCAGTACTTGGGATATGTTGGGTATAAAAAAAGTCGCAATTTCAAACTGCGAATACGTGCAGAGATCCAGAATTTGGCTCCAAAATATGGCTCAGGCCTCGAAATTGGGATATTTCAGATATTTCGAAAACTGCACGGGAGTGTGTGCAAAATGTGACTCACTGCCGCTTTCAGGACTTGGCATATGTTGGGTATAAAAAGTCGTAATATCAAACCCAGAATATATGCAGAGAGCCATAATTTGGCTCCAAAATATGGCTCAGACCTCGAAATTGGGATATTTGCGTTATTTTGAAAACTGGAGTGGAGTTTGTGCAAAATGTGACTCACTGCCGCTTTCAGTACTTGGCATATGTTGGGTATAAAAAAGTCGCAATTTCAAACTGCGAATACGTGCAGAGATCCAGAATTTCGCTCCAAGATATGGCCCAGGCTTTGAAATTGGGTTATTTGGGATATTTCGAAAACTGCAGGGGAGTTTGTGCAAAATGTGACTCACTGCTGTTTTCAGGACTTGGCATATGTTGGGTATAAAAATTCGTAAAATCAAACTGCGAATACGTGCATAGAGCCAGAATTTGGCTCCAAATTATGTCTCAGGCCTCGAAATTGGGATGTTTGGGATATTTTGAAAACTGCAGGGAGGTTTGGGACAAATGTGAAAAAAAGCCGCTTTCAGTAATTGCCATATGTTGGTATAAAAAATTCGCAATTTCAAACTGCGAATACGTGCAAAGAGCCAGAATTTGGCTCCATAATAAGGCTCAGGCCTCGAAATTGGGATATTTGGGATATTTCGAAAACTGCAGGGGAGTTTGTTCAAAATGTGACTCACTGCCGCTTTCAGGACTTGGCATATGTTGGGTATAAAAATTTGTAATATCAAACTGCGAATACGTGCATAGAGCCAGAATTTGGCTCCAAATTATGGCTCAGGCCTCGAAATTGGGATGTTTGGGATATTTTGAAAACTGCAGGGAGGTTTGGGACAAATGTGACCAAAAGCCGCTTTCAGTACTTGGCATATGTTGATATAAAAAAGTTGCAATTTCAAACTGCGAATACGTGCAAAGAGCCTGAATTTGGCTCCATAATATGTCTCAGGCCTCGAAATTGGGATATTTTGGATGTTTTGAAAACTGCATGGGAGTTTGTGCAAAATGTGACTCACTGCCGCTTTCAGGACTTGGCATATGTTGGGTATAAAAATTCGTAATATCAAACTGCGAATACGTGCAAAGAGCCAGAATTTGGCTCCAAAATATGGGTCAGGCCTCGATATTGGGATGTTTGGGATATTTTCAAAACTGCAGGAAAGTTTGGGACAAATGTGACCAAACGCCGCTTTCAGTACTTTGCATATGTTGGGTTTAAAAAAGTCGTAATTTCAATCTGCAAATACGTGCAGAGAGCCAGAATTTGGCTCCAAAATATGGCTCAGGCCTCGAAATTGGGATGTTTGGGATATTTTGAAAACTGCAGGGGAGTTTGTGCAAAATGTGACTCACTGCCGTTTTCAGGACTTGGCATATGTTGGGTATAAAAAGTCGTAATTTAAAACTGCGAATACGTGCAGAGAGCCAGAATTTGGCTCCAAAATATGGCTCAGGCCTCGAAATTGGGACGTTTGGGATATTTTGAAAACTGCAGGGGAGTTAATGTAAAATGTGACTCACTGCCGCTTTCAATACTTGGCATATGTTGGGTATAAAAAGTCGTAATATCAAACAGCGAATACGTGCAAAGAGCCAGAATTTGGCTCCAAAATATGGGTCAGGCCTCGATATTGGGATATTTGGGATATTTTGAAAGCTGCAGTTAGATTTGGGACAAATATGACCAAAAACCGCTTTCAAGACTTGGCATATGTTGGGTATAAAAAGTCGTTATTTCAAACTGCGAATACGTGCAGAGAACCAGAATTTGGCTCCAAAATATGGCTCAGGCCTCGAAATTGGAATGTTTGGGATATTTTGAAAACTGCAGGGGAATTTGTGCAAAATGTGACTCACTGCCGCTTTCAGGACTTGGCATATGTTGGGTGTAAAAAGTCGTAATATCAAACTGCGAATACGTGCAGAGAGCCAGAATTTGGCTCCAAAATATGGCTCAGGCCTCGAAATTGGGATATTTGGGATATTTTGAAAACTGCAGGGATGTTTGGAACAAATGTGACCAAACGCCGCTTTCAGTACTTGGCATATGTTGGGTATAAAAAGATATAATTTCTAACTGCGAATACGTGCAGAGAGCCAGAATTTGGCTGCAAAATATGGAATAAGGCCTCGAAAATGGGATATTTGCGTTATTTTTAAAACTGGAGGAGAGTTTGAGCAAAATGTGACTCACTGCCGCTTTCAGTACTTGGCATATGTTGGGTTTAAAAAAAGTCGTAATTTCAAACTGCAAATACGTGCAGAAAGCCAGAATTTGGCTCCAAAATATGGCTCAGGCCTCGAAATTGGGATGTTTGGGATATTTTGAAAACTGCAGGGGAGTATGTGCAAAATGTGACTCACTGCCGTTTTCAGGACTTGGCATATGTTGGGTATAAAAAGTCGTAATTTAAAACTGCGAATACTTGTAGAGAGCCAGAATTTGGCTCCAAAATATGGCTCAGGCCTCGAAATTGGGACGTTTGGGATATTTTGAAAACTGCAGGGGAGTTAATGGAAAATGTGACTCACTGCCGCTTTCAGTACTTGGCATATGTTGGGTATAAAAAGTCGTAATATCACACAGCGAATACGTGCAAAGAGCCAGAATTTGGCCCCAAAATATGGGTCAGGCCTCGATATTGGGATATTTGGGATATTTTGAAAACTGCAGGGAGGTTTGGGACAAATGTGACCAAACGCCGCTTTCAGTCCTTCGCATATGTTTGGTATAAAAAATTCGTAATTTCAAACTGCGAATACGTACAGAGAGACAAAATTTGGCTCCAAAATATTCCACAGGCCTCGAAATTGGGATGTTTGGGATATTTTGAAAACTGCAGGGGAGTTTGTGCAAAATGTGACTCACTGCTGCTTTTAATATTTGGCATATGTTGGGTATAAAAAGTCGTAATATCAAACCCCGAATACATGCAGAGAGCCAGAATTTGGCTCCAAAATATGGCTCAGGCTTCGAAAATAGGATATTTGGGATATTTTGAAAACTGCAAGGAGGTTTGGGACAAATGTGACTAAACGCCACTTTCAGTACTTGGCATATGTTGGGTATAAAAAGACGTAATTTCGAACTGCGAATACGTGCAGAGAGTCAAAATTTGACTCCAAAATATGGCTCAGGCCTCGAAATTGGGATATTTGGGATATTTTGAAAACTGCAGGGATGTTTGGAACAAATGTGACCAAACGCCGCTTATAGTAATTGGCATATGTTCGGTATAAAAAGATGTAATTTCTAACTGCAAATGCGTGCAGAGAGCCAGAATTTGGCTCCAATATATGGCTCAGACCTCGAAATTGGGATATTTGCGTTATTTTGAAAACTGGAGGGGAGTTTGGGCAAAATGTGACTCACTGCCGCTTTCAGGACTTGGCATATGTTGGGTATAAAAATTCGTAATATCAAACAGCGACTACATGCATAGAGCCAGAATTTGGCTCCAAATTATGGCTCAGGTCTCGATATTGGGATGTTTGTGATATTTGAAAACTGGAGAGAGGTTTGGGACAAATGTGACCAAACGCCGCTTTCAGGACTTGGCATAAGTTGGGTATAAAAAGTCGTAATATCAAACTGCGAATACGTGCAGAGAGCCAGAATTTGGCTCCAAAATATGGCTCAGGCCTCGATATTGGGATGTTTGGGATGTTTTGAAAACTGCAGTTAGATTTGGGACAAATGTGACCAAACGCCGCTTTCAGTACTTCGCATATGTTGGGTATAAAATTCGTAATTTCAAACTGGGAATACGTGCAGAGAGCTAGAATTTGGCTCCAAAATATGGCTCAGTCCTCGAAATTGGGATGTTTGGGATATTTTAAAAACTGGAGGGAGGTTTGGGACAAATGTGCCCAAACGCCGCTTTCAGTACTTGGCATATGTTGGGTAAAAAAAGATATAATTTCTAACTGCGAATACGTGCAGAGAGCCAGAATTTGGCTGCAAAATATGGAATAAGGCCTCGAAATTGGGATATTTGCGTTATTTTTAAAACTGGAGGAGAGTTTGAGCAAAATGTGACTCACTGCCGCTTTCAGTACTTGGCATATGTTGGGTTTAAAAAAAGTCGTAATTTCAAACTGCAAATACGTGCAGAGAGCCAGAATTTGGCTCCAAAATATGGCTCAGGCCTCGAAATTGGGATGTTTGGGATATTTTGAAAACTGCAGGGGAGTATGTGCAAAATGTGCCTCACTGCCGTTTTCAGGACTTGGCATATGTTGGGTATAAAAAGTCGTAATTTAAAACTGCGAATACGTACAGAGAGCCAGAATTTGGCTCCAAAATATGGCTCAGGCCTCGAAATTGGGACGTTTGGGATATTTTGAAAACTGCAGGGGAGTTAATGGAAAATGTGAATCACTGCCGCTTTCAGTACTTGGCATATGTTGGGTATAAAAAGTCGTAATATCAAACAGCGAATACGTGCAAAGAGCCAGAATTTGGCCCCAAAATATGGGTCAGGCCTCGATATTGGGATATTTGGGATATTTTGAAAATTGCAGGGAGGTTTGGGACAAATGTGACCAAACGCCGCTTTCAGTCCTTCGCATATGTTTGGTATAAAAAATTCGTAATTTCAAACTGCGAATACGTGCAGAGAGACAAAATTTCGCTCCAAAATATTGCTCAGGCCTCGAAATTGGGATGTTTGGGATATTTTGAAAACTGCAGGGGAGTTTGTGCAAAATGTGACTCACTGCCGCTTTTAATACTTGGCATATGTTGGGTATAAAAAGTCGTAATATCAAACCCCGAATACATGCAGAGAGCCAGAATTTGGCTCCAAAATATGGCTCAGGCTTCGAAATTGGGATATTTTAGATATTTTGAAAACTGCAAGGAGGTTTGGGACAAATGTGACTAAACGCCACTTTCAGTACTTCGCATATGTTGGGTATAAAAAGACGTAATTTCGAACTGCGAATACGTGCAGAGAGTCAGAATTTGACTCCAAAATATGGCTCAGGCCTCGAAATTGGGATATTTGGGATATTTTGAAAACTGCAGGGATGTTTGGAACAAATGTGACCAAACGCCGCTTATAGTAATTGGCATATGTTGGGTATAAAAAGATGTAATTTCTAACTGCAAATACGTGCAGAGAGCCAGAATTTGGCTCCAAAATATGGCTCAGACCTCGAAATTGGGATATTTGCGTTATTTTGAAAACTGGAGGGGAGTTTGGGCAAAATGTGACTCACTGCCGCTTTCAGTACTTGGCATATGTTGGGTATAAAAAAGTTGCAATTTCAAACTGCGAATACGTGCAGAGATCCAGAATTTTGCTCCAAAATATGGCTCAGGCCTCGAAATTGGGTTATTTGGGATATTTCGAAAACTGCAGGGGAGTTTGTGCAAAATGTGACTCACTGCCGCTTTCAGGACTTGGCATATGTTGGGTATAAAAATTTGTAAAATCAAACTGCGTATACGTGCATAGAGCCAGAATTTGGCTACAAATTATGTCTCAGGCCTCGAAATTGGGATGTTTGGGATATTTTGAAAACTGCAGGGAGGTTTGGGACAAATGTGATCAAAAGCCACTTTCAGTACTTGCCATATGTTGGTATAAAAAAGTCGCAATTTCAAACTGCGAATACGTGCAAAGAGCCAGAATTTGGCTCCATAATAAGGCTCAGGCCTCGAAATTGGGATATTTTGGATGTTTTGAAAACTGCAGGGGAGTTTGTGCAAAATGTGACTCACTACCCCTTTCAGGACTTGGCATATGTTGGGTATAAAAAGTCGTAATTTCAAACTGCGAATACGTGCAGAGAGCCTGAATTTGGCTCCAAAATATGGCTCAGGCCTCGAAATTGGGATATTTAGGATATTTTGAAAACTGCAGGGAGGTTTGGGACAAATGTGACCAAACGCCGCTTTCAGTACTTCGCATATGTTGGGTATAAAATTCGTAATTTCAAACTGGGAATACGTGCAGAGAGCTAAAATTTGGTTCCAAAATATGGCTCAGTCCTCGAAATTGGGATGTTTGGGATATTTTGAAAACTGGAGGGAGGTTTGGGACAAATGTGACCAAACGCCGCTTTTAGTACTTGGCATATGTTGGGTATAAAAATCGTAATTTCAAACTGCGAATACGTGCAGAGAGCCAGAATTTGGCTCCAAAATATGGCTCAGGCCTCGAAATTGGGATGTTTGGGATATTTTGAAAACTGCAGGAAAGTTTGGGACAAATGTGACCAAACGCCGCTTTCAGTTCTTTGCATATGTTGGGTATAAAAAAGTCGTAATTTCAAACTGCAAATTCGTGCAGAGAGCCAGAATTTGGCTTCAAAATATGGCTCAGGCCTTGAAATTATGATGTTTAAGATATTTTGAGAACTGGAGGGAGGTTTGGGACAAATGAGACCAAACGCCGCTTTCAGCACTTCGTATATGTTGGGTATAAAAATTCGTAATTTCAAACTGCGAATACGTGCAGAGAGCCAGAATTTGCCTCCAAAATATGGCTCAGGCCTTGAAATTGGAATGTTTGGGATATTTAGAAAAATGCAGGGGAGTTTGTGCAAAATGTGTCTCATTGCCGCTTTCAGTACTTGGCATATGTTGGATATAATAAGTCGTAATTTCAACCTGCGAATACGTGCAGAGAGCCAGAATTTGGCTCCAAAATATGGCTCAGGCCTCGAAATTGGGACGTTTGGATATTTTGAAAATTGGAGGGGAGTTTGTGCAAAATTTGACTCACTGCCGCTTTCAGTACTTGGCATATGTTGGGTATAAAAAGTCGAAATATTAAACTGCGAATATGGGCAAAGAGCCAGAATTTGGCTCCAAAATATGGGTCAGGCCTCGATATAGGGATTTTTTGGATATTTTGAAAACTGCAGGGAGGTTTGGGATAAATGTGACCAAACGCCGCTTTCAGTACTTGGCATATGTTGGGTATAAAAAAGTCGTAATTTCAAACTGCGAATACGTGCAGAGAGCCAGAATTTGGCTCCAAAATATTGCTCAGGCCTCGAAATTGGGATGTTTAGGATATTTAGAAAACTGCAGGGAAGTTTGTGCAAAATGTGATTCACTGCCGCTTTCAGGACTTGGCTTATGTTGGGTATAAAAATTCGTAATATGAAACAGCGACTACATGCATAGAGCCAGAATTTGGCTCCAAAATATGGCTCAGGCCTCGATATTGGGATGTTTGGGATATTTTGAAAACTGCAGTTAGATTTGGGACAAATGTGACCAAACGCCGCTTTCAGTACTTGGCATATGTTGGGTATAAAAAGACAATATTTCAAACTGCGAATACGTGCAGAGAGCCTGAATTTGGCTCCAAAATATGGCTCAGGCCTCGAAATTGGGATGTTTGGGATATTTTGAAAACTGCAGGGGGGATTGGGACAAATGTGACTAAACGCCGCTTTCAGTACTTCGCATATGTTGGGTATAAAAAAGTCGTAATTTCAAACTGCGAATACGTGCAGAGAGCCAGAATTTGGCTCCAAAATATGGCTCAGGCTTCGAAATTGGGATGTTTGGGAAATTTTGAAAACTGCATGGGAGTTTGTGCAAAATGTGACTCACTGCCGCGTCCAGTACTTGGCATATGTTGGGTATATAAAGTCGTAGTATCAAACTGCGAATACGTGCATAGAGCCAGAATTTGGCTCCAAAATGTGGCTCAGGCCTCGATATTGGGATGTTTGCGATATTTTGAAAACTGCAGGAAAGTTTGGGACAAATGTGACCAAACGCCGCTTTCAGTTCTTTGCATATGTTGGGTATAAAAAAGTCGTAATTTCGAACTGCAAATACGTGCAGAGAGCCAGAATTTGGCTTCAAAATATGGCTCAGGCCTGGAAATTGGGATGTTTGGGGTATTTTGAGAACTGGAGGGAGGTTTGGGACAAATGAGACCAAACGCCGCTTTCAGCACGTCGCATATGTTGGGTATAAAAATTCGTAATTTCAAACTGCGAATACGTGCAGAGAGCCAGAATTTGGCTCCAAAATATGGCTCAGGCCTTGAAATTGGGATGTTTGGGATATTTAGAAAAATGCAGGGGAGTTTGTGCAAAATGTGTCTCATTGCCGCTTTCAGTACTTGGCATATGTTGGGTATAGTAAGTCGTAATTTCAACCTGCGAATACGTGCAGAGAGCCAGAATTTGGCTCCAAAATATGGCTCAAGCCTCGAAATTGGGACGTTTGGATATTTTGAAAATTGCAGGGGAGTTTGTGCAAAATTTGACTCACTGCCGCTTTCAGTACTTGGCATATGTTGGGTATAAAAAGTCAAAATATTAAACTGCGAATACGGGCAAAGAGCCAGAATTTGGCTCCAAAATATGGGTCAGGCCTCGATATTGGGATGTTTTGGATATTTTGAAAACTGCAGGGAGGTTTGGGACAAATGTGACCAAACGCAGCTTTCAGTCCTTCGCATATGTTGGGTATAAAAATGTCGTAATTTCAAACCGCGAATACGTGCAGAGAGCCAGAGTTTGGCTCCAAAATATTGCTCAGGCCTCGAAATTGGGATGTTTAGGATATTTAGAAAACTGCAGGGGAGTTTGTGCAAAATGTGACTCACCGCCGCTTTCAGGACTTGGTATATGTTGGGTATAAAAATTCGTCATATCAAACAGCGACAACATGCATAGAGCCAGAATTTGGCTCCAAAATATGGCTCAGGTCTCGATATTGGGATGTTTGTGATATTTGAAAACTGGAGAGAGGTTTGAGACAAATGTGACCAAACCCGCTTTCAGGACTTGGCATATGTTGGGTATAAAAAGTCGTAATATCAAACTGCGAATACGTGCAGAGAGCCAGAATTTGGCTCCAAAATATGGCTCAGGCCTCGATATTGGGATGTTTGGGATATTTTGAAAACTGCAGTTAGATTTCGGACAAATGTGACCAAAGCCGCTTTCAGTACTTGGCATGTGTTGGGTATAAAAAGTCAATATTTCAAACTGCGAATACGTGCAGAGAGCCAGAATTTGGCTCCAAAATATGGCTCGGCTTCGAAATTGGGATGTTTGGGAAATTTTGAAAACTGCATGGGAGTTTGTGCAAAATGTGACTCACTGCCGCGTCCAGTACTTGGCATATGTTGGGTATAAAAAGTCGTAGTATCAAACTGCGAATACGTGCATAGAGCCAGAATTTGGCTCCAAAATATGGCTCAGGCCTCGATATTGGGATGTTTGCGATATTTTGAAAACTGCAGGAAAGTTTGGGACAAATGTGACCAAACGCCGCTTTCAGTTCTTTGCTAATGTTGGGTATAAAAAAGTCGTAATTTCAAACTGCAAATACGTGCAGAGAGCCAGAATTTGGCTTCAAAATATGGCTCAGGCCTTGAAATTGGGATGTTTGGGATATTTTGAAAACTGGAGGGAGGATTGGGACAAATGAGACCAAACGCCGCTTTCAGCACTTCGCATATGTTGGGTATAAAAATTCGGAATATCAAACAGCGACTACATGCATAGAGCCAGAATTTGGCTCCAAATTATGGCTCAGGCCTCGAAATTGGGATGTTTGAGATATTTTGAAAAATGCAGGGAGGTTTGGAACAAATGTGAACAAACGCTGCTTTCAGTACTTGGCATATGTTGGTATAAAAAATCGCAATTTTAAACTGCGAATACGTGCAGAGAGCCAGAATTTGGCTCCAAAATATGACTCAGGCCTCGAAATTGGGAAGTTTGGGATATTTTGAAAACTGCAGGGAGGTTTGGGACAAATGTGACCAAACGCCGCTTTCAGTACTTCGCATATGTTGGGTATAAAATTCGTAATTTCAAACTGGGAATACGTGCAGAGAGCTAGAATTTGGCTCCAAAATATGGCTCAGTCCTCGAAATTGGGATGTTTGGAATATTTTGAAAACTGGAGGGAGGTTTGGGACAAATGTGCCCAAACGCCGCTTTTAGTACTTGGCATATGTTTGGTATAAAAATCATAATTTCAAACTGCGAATACGTGCAGAGAGCCAGAATTTGGCTCCAAAATATGGCTCAGGGCCTCGAAATTGGGATATTTGGGATATTTTGAAAACTACAGGGGAGTTTGTGCAAAATGTGACTCACTGCCGCTTTCAGTCCTTCGCATATGTTGGGTATAAAAAGTTATAATATCAAACTGCGAATACATGCAGAGAGCCAGAATTTGGCTCCAAAATATGGCTCAAGCCTCGAAATTGGGATATTTGGGATATTTTGAAAACTGCGGAGAAGTCTGGGACAAATGTGACCAAACGCCGCTTACAGTACTTGGCATATGTTGGGTATAAAAAGACAATATTTCGAACTGCGAATACGTGCAGATAGCCAGAATTTGGCTACAAAATATGGCTCAGGCCTCGAAATTGGGATATTTGGGATATTTTGAAAACTGCAAGGATGTTTGGGACAAATGTGACCAAACGCCGCTTTCAGTACTTGGCATATGTTGGGTATAAAAAGATGTAATTTCTAACTGCGAATACGTGCAGAGAGCCAGAATTTGGCTCCAAAATATGGCTCAGGCCTCGAAATTGGGATATTTCCGTTATTTTGAAAACTGGAGGGTAGTTTGGGTAAAATGTGACTCACTGCCGCTTTCCGTACTTGGCATATGTTGGGTATAAATAAGTCGCAATTTCAAACTGCGAATACGTGCAGAGATCCAGAATTTGGCTCCAAAATATGGCTCAGGTTTCGAAATTGGGATGTTTGAGATATTTTGAAAACTGCAGGGAGGTTTGGGACAAATGTGACCAAACGCTGCTTTCAGTACTTGGCATATGTTGGGTATAAAAAAAGTCGCAATTTCAAACTGCGAATACGTGCAGAGAGCCAGAATTTGGCTCCAAAATATGGCTCAGGCCTCGAAATTGGGATATTTGGGATATTTCGAAAACTGCAGGGGAGTTTGTGCAAAATGTGACTCACTGCCGCTTTCAGGACTTGGCATATGTTGGGTATAAAATTCGTAATATCAAACTGCGAATACGTGCAGAGAGCCAAAATTTGGCTCAAAAATATGGCTCAGGCCTCGATATTGGGATGTTTGGGATATTTTGAAAACTGCAGTTAGATTTGGGACAAATGTGACCAAACGCCGCTTTCAGTACTTGGCATATGTTGGGTATAAAAAGTCAATATTTCAAACTGCGAATACGTGCAGAGAGCCTGAATTTCGCTCCAAAATATGGCACAGGCCTCGAAATTGGGATGTTTTGGTTATTTTGAAAACTGCAGGGGGGATTGGGACAAATGTGACTTAACGCCGCTTTCAGTACTTCGCATATGTAGAGTATAAAAAAGTCGTAATTTCAAACTGCGAATACGTGCCGAAAGCCAGAATTTGGCTCTAAAATATGGCTCAGGCTTCGAAATTGGGATGTTTGGGAAATTTTGAAAACTGCAGGGGAGTTTGTGCAAAATGTGACTCACTTCCGCATCCAGTACTTGGCATATGTTGGGTATAAGAAGTCGTAGTATCAAACAGCGAATACGTGCATAGAGCCAGAATTTGGCTCCAAAATATGGCTCAGGCCTCGATATTGGGATGTTTGGAATATTTAGAAAAATGCAGGGGAGTTTGTGCAAAATGTCTCATTGCCGCTTTCAGTACTTGGCATATGTTGGGTATAATAAGTCGTAATTTCAACCTGCGAATACGTGCAGAGAGCCAGAATTTGGCTCCAAAATATGGCTCAGGCCTCGAAATTGGGACGTTTGGATATTTTAAAAATTGCAGGGGAGTTTGTGCAAAATTTGACTCACTGCCGCTTTCAGTACTTGGCATATGTTGGGTATAAAAAGTCGAAATATTAAACTGCGAATACGGGCAAAGAGCCAGAATTTGGCTCCAAAATATGGGTCAGGCCTCGATATTGGGATATTTTGGATATTTTGAAAACTGCAGGAAGGTTTGGGACAAATGTGACCAAACGCCGCTTTCAGTCCTTCGCATATGTTGGGTATAAAAAAGTCGTAATTTCAAACCGCGAATACGTGCAGAGAGCCAGAGTTTGGCTCCAAAATATAGCTCAGGCCTCGAAATTGGGATGTTTAGGATATTTAGAAAACTGCAGGGGAGTTTGTGCAAAATGTGATTCACTGCTGCTTTCAGGACTTGGCATATGTTGGGTATAAAAATTCGTAATATTAAACAGCGACTACATGCATAGAGCCAGAATTTGCCTCCAAATTATGGCTCAGGCCTCGAAATTGGGATGTTTGAGATATTTTGAAAACTGCAGGGAGGTTTGGAACCAATGTGACCAAACGCTGCTTTCAGTACTTGGCATATGTTGGTATAAAAAGACATAATTTCGAGCTGCGAATACGTGCAGATAGCCAGAATTTGGCTCCAAAATATGGCTCAGGCCTCGAAATTGGGATGTTTAGGATATTTAGAAAACTGCAGGGGAGTTTGTGCAAAATGTGACTCACTGCCGCTTTCAGGACTTGGCATACGTTGAGTATAAAAATTCGTAATATCAAACAGTGACTACATGCATAGAGCCAGAATTTGGCTCCAAAATATGGCTCAGGTCTCGATATTGGGATGTTTGTGATATTTGAAAACTGGAGAGAGGTTTGGGACAAATGTGACCAAACGCCGCTTTCAGGACTTAGCATATGTTGGGTATAAAAAGTCGTAATATCAAACTGCGAATACGTACAGATAGCCAGAATTTGGCTCCAAAATATGACTCAGGCCTCGATATTGGGATGTTTGGGAAATTTTGAAAACTGCATGGGAGTTTGTGCAAAATGTGACTCATTGCCGCTTCCAGTACTTGGCATATGTTGGGTATAATAAGTCGTAATTTCAACCTGCGAATACGTGCAGAGAGCCAGAATTTGGCTCCAAAATATGGCTCAGGCCTCGAAATTGGGACGTTTGGATATTTTAAAAATTGCAGGGGAGTTTGTGCAAAATTTGACTCACTGCCTTTTTCAGTACTTGGCATATGTTGGGTATAAAAAGTCGTAATATCAAACTGCGAATACGTACAGAGAGCCAGAATTTGGCTCCAAAATATGACTCAGGCCTCGATATTGGGATGTTTGCGATATTTTGAAAACTGCAGGAAAGTTTGGGACAAATGTGACCAAACGCCGCTTTCAGTTCTTTGCATATGTTGGGTATAAAAAAGTCGTAATTTCGAACTGCAAATACGTGCAGAGAGCCAGAATTTGGCTTCAAAATATGGCTCAGGCCTGGAAATTGGGATGTTTGGGGTATTTTGAGAACTGGAGGGAGGTTTGGGACAAATGAGACCAAACGCCGCTTTCAGCACTTCGCATATGTTGGGTATAAAAATTCGTAATTTCAAACTGCGAATACGTGCAGAGAGCCAGAATTTGGCTCCAAAATATGGCTCAGGCCTTGAAATTGGGATGTTTGGGATATTTAGAAAAATGCAGGGGAGTTTGTGCAAAATGTGTCTCATTGCCGCTTTCAGTACTTGGCATATGTTGGGTATAGTAAGTCGTAATTTCAACCTGCGAATACGTGCAGAGAGCCAGAATTTGGCTCCAAAATATGGCTCAAGCCTCGAAATTGGGACGTTTGGATATTTTGAAAATTGCAGGGGAGTTTGTGCAAAATTTGACTCACTGCCGCTTTCAGTACTTGGCATATGTTGGGTATAAAAAGTCAAAATATTAAACTGCGAATACGGGCAAAGAGCCAGAATTTGGCTCCAAAATATGGGTCAGGCCTCGATATTGGGATATTTTGGATATTTTGAAAACTGTAGGGAGGTTTGGGACAAATGTGACCAAACGCAGCTTTCAGTCCTTCGCATATGTTGGGTATAAAAAAGTCGTAATTTCAAACCGCGAGTACGTGCAGAGAGCCAGAGTTTGGCTCCAAAATAATGCTCAGGCCTCGAAATTGGGATGTTTAGGATATTTAGAAAACTGCAGGGGAGTTTGTGCAAAATGTGACTCACCGCCGCTTTCAGGACTTGGTATATGTTGGGAATAAAAATTCGTAATATCAAACAGCGACTACATGCATAGAGCCAGAATTTGACTCCAAAATATGGTTCAGGCCTCGATATTGGGATGTTTGCGATATTTTGAAAACTGCAGGAAAGTTTGGGACAAATGTGACCAAACGCCGCTTTCAGTTCTTTGCTTATGTTGGGAATAAAAAAGTCGTAATTTCAAACTGCAAATACGTGCAGAGAGCCAGAATTTGGCTTCAAAATATGGCTCAGGCCTTGAAATTGGGATGTTTGGGATATTTTGAAAACTGGAGGGAGGATTGGGACAAATGAGACCAAACGCCGCTTTCAGCACTTCGCATATGTTGGGTATAAAAATTTGTAATATCAAACAGCGACTACATGCATAGAGCCAGAATTTGGCTCCAAATTATGGCTCAGGCCTCGAAATTGGGATGTTTGAGATATTTTGAAAACTGCAGGGAGGTTTGGAACAAATGTGACCAAACGCTGATTTCAGTACTTGGCATATGTTGGTATAAAAAATCGCAATTATAAACTGCGAATACGTGCAGAGAGCCAGAATTTGGCTCCAAAATATGACTCAGGCCTCGAAATTGGGAAGTTTGGGATATTTTGAAAACTGCAGGGAGGTTTGGGACAAATGTGACCAAACGCAGCTTTCAGTACTTCACATATGTTGGGTATAAAATTCGTAATTTCAAACTGGGAATACGTGCACAGAGCTAGAAATTGGCTCCAAAATATGGCTCAGTCCTCGAAATTGGGATGTTTGGAATATTTTGAAAACTGGAGGGAGGTTTGGGACAAATGTGCCCAAACGCCGCTTTTAGTACTTGGCATATGTTTGGTATAAAAATCGCAATTACAAACTGCGAATACGTGCAGAGAGCCAGAATTTGGCTCCAAAATATGGCTCAGGGCCTCGAAATTGGGATATTTGGGATATTTTGAAAACTGCGGGGAAGTCTGGGACAAATGTGACCAAACGCCGCTTACAGTACTTGGCATATGTTGGGTATAAAAAGACATTATTTCGAACTGCGAATACGTGCAGAGAGCCAGAATTTGGCTCCAAAATATGGCTCAGGGCCTCGAAATTGGGATATTTGGGATATTTTGAAAACTGCAAGGATGTTTGGGACAAATGTGACCAAACGCCGCTTTCAGTACTTGGCATATGTTGGGTATAAAAAGATGTAATTTCTAACTGCGAATACGTGCAGAGAGCCAGAATTTGGCTCCAAAATATGGCTCAGGCCTCGAAATTGGGATATTTCCGTTATTTTGAAAACTGGAGGGTAGTTTGGGTAAAATGTGACTCACTGCCGCTTTCCGTACTTGGCATATGTTGGGTATAAATAAGTCGCAATTTCAAACTGCGAATACGTGCAGAGATCCAGAATTTGGCTCCAAAATATGGCTCAGGCCTCGAAATTGGGATGTTTGAGATATTTTGAAAACTGCAGGGAGGTTTGGGACAAATGTGACCAAACGCTGCTTTCAGTACTTGGCATATGTTGGGTATAAAAAAAGTCGCAATTTCAAACTGCGAATACGTGCAGAGAGCCAGAATTTGGCTCCAAAATATGGCTCAGGCCTCGAAATTGGGATATTTGGGATATTTCGAAAACTGCAGGGGAGTTTGTGCAAAATGTGACTCACTGCCGCTTTCAGGACTTGGCATATGTTGGGTATAAAATTCGTAATATCAAACTGCGAATACGTGCAGAGAGCCAAAATTTGGCTCAAAAATATGGCTCAGGCCTCGATATTGGGATGTTTGGGATATTTTGAAAACTGCAGTTAGATTTGGGACAAATGTGACCAAACGCCGCTTTCAGTACTTGGCATATGTTGGGTATAAAAAGTCAATATTTCAAACTGCGAATACGTGCAGAGAGCCTGAATTTCGCTCCAAAATATGGCTCAGGCCTCGAAATTGGGATGTTTTGGTTATTTTGAAAACTGCATGGGGGATTGGGACAAATGTGACTTAACGCCGCTTTCAGTACTTCGCATATGTAGAGTATAAAAAAGTCGTAATTTCAAACTGCGAATACGTGCCGAAAGCCAGAATTTGGCTCTAAAATATGGCTCAGGCTTCGAAATTGGGATGTTTGGGAAATTTTGAAAACTGCAGGGGAGTTTGTGCAAAATGTGACTCACTTCCGCATCCAGTACTTGGCATATGTTGGGTATAAGAAGTCGTAGTATCAAACAGCGAATACGTGCATAGAGCCAGAATTTGGCTCCAAAATATGGCTCAGGCCTCGATATTGGGATGTTTGGAATATTTAGAAAAATGCAGGGGAGTTTGTGCAAAATGTCTCATTGCCGCTTTCAGTACTTGGCATATGTTGGGTATAATAAGTCGTAATTTCAACCTGCGAATACGTGCAGAGAGCCAGAATTTGGCTCCAAAATATGGCTCAGGCCTCGAAATTGGGACGTTTGGATATTTTAAAAATTGCAGGGGAGTTTGTGCAAAATTTGACTCACTGCCGCTTTCAGTACTTGGCATATGTTGGGTATAAAAAGTCGAAATATTAAACTGCGAATACGGGCAAAGAGCCAGAATTTGGCTCCAAAATATGGGTCAGGCCTCGATATTGGGATATTTTGGATATTTTGAAAACTGCAGGAAGGTTTGGGACAAATGTGACCAAACGCCGCTTTCAGTCCTTCGCATATGTTGGGTATAAAAAAGTCGTAATTTCAAACCGCGAATACGTGCAGAGAGCCAGAATTTGGCTCCAAAATATTGCTCAGGCCTCGAAATTGGGATGTTTAGGATATTTAGAAAACTGCAGGGGAGTTTGTGCAAAATGTGACTCACTGCCGCTTTCAGGACTTGGCATACGTTGAGTATAAAAATTCGTAATATCAAACAGCGACTACATGCATAGAGCCAGAATTTGGCTCCAAAATATGGCTCAGGTCTCGATATTGGGATGTTTGTGATATTTGAAAACTGGAGAGAGGTTTGGGACAAATGTGACCAAACGCCGCTTTCAGGACTTAGCATAAGTTGGGTATAAAAAGTCGTAATATCAAACTGCGAATACGTACAGATAGCCAGAATTTGGCTCCAAAATATGACTCAGGCCTCGATATTGGGATGTTTGGGAAATTTTGAAAACTGCATGGGAGTTTGTGCAAAATGTGACTCATTGCCGCTTCCAGTACTTGGCATATGTTGGGTATAATAAGTCGTAATTTCAACCTGCGAATACGTGCAGAGAGCCAGAATTTGGCTCCAAAATATGGCTCAGGCCTCGAAATTGGGACGTTTGGATATTTTAAAAATTGCAGGGGAGTTTGTGCAAAATTTGACTCACTGCCTCTTTCAGTACTTGGCATATGTTGGGTATAAAAAGTCGTAATATCAAACTGCGAATACGTACAGAGAACCAGAATTTGGCTCCAAAATATGACTCAGGCCTCGATATTGGGATGTTTGCGATATTTTGAAAACTGCAGGAAAGTTTGGGACAAATGTGACCAAACGCCGCTTTCAGTTCTTTGCATATGTTGGGTATAAAAAAGTCGTAATTTCGAACTGCAAATACGTGCAGAGAGCCAGAATTTGGCTTCAAAATATGGCTCAGGCCTGGAAATTGGGATGTTTGGGGTATTTTGAGAACTGGAGGGAGGTTTGGGACAAATGAGACCAAACGCCGCTTTCAGCACTTCGCATATGTTGGGTATAAAAATTCGTAATTTCAAACTGCGAATACGTGCAGAGAGCCAGAATTTGGCTCCAAAATATGGCTCAGGCCTTGAAATTGGGATGTTTGGGATATTTAGAAAAATGCAGGGGAGTTTGTGCAAAATGTGTCTCATTGCCGCTTTCAGTACTTGGCATATGTTGGGTATAGTAAGTCGTAATTTCAACCTGCGAATACGTGCAGAGAGCCAGAATTTGGCTCCAAAATATGGCTCAAGCCTCGAAATTGGGACGTTTGGATATTTTGAAAATTGCAGGGGAGTTTGTGCAAAATTTGACTCACTGCCGCTTTCAGTACTTGGCATATGTTGGGTATAAAAAGTCAAAATATTAAACTGCGAATACGGGCAAAGAGTCAGAATTTGGCTCCAAAATATGGGTCAGGCCTCGATATTGGGATATTTTGGATATTTTGAAAACTGTAGGGAGGTTTGGGACAAATGTGACCAAACGCAGCTTTCAGTCCTTCGCAAATGTTGGGTATAAAAAAGTCGTAATTTCAAACCGCGAATACGTGCAGAGAGCCAGAGTTTGGCTCCAAAATAATGCTCAGGCCTCGAAATTGGGATGTTTAGGATATTTAGAAAACTGCAGGGGAGTTTGTGCAAAATGTGACTCACCGCCGCTTTCAGGACTTGGTATATGTTGGGAATAAAAATTCGTAATATCAAACAGCGACTACATGCATAGAGCCAGAATTTGACTCCAAAATATGGCTCAGGCCTCGATATTGGGATGTTTGCGATATTTTGAAAACTGCAGGAAAGTTTGGGACAAATGTGACCAAACGCCGCTTTCAGTTCTTTGCTTATGTTGGGAATAAAAAAGTCGTAATTTCAAACTGCAAATACGTGCAGAGAGCCAGAATTTGGCTTCAAAATATGGCTCAGGCCTTGAAATTGGGATGTTTGGGATATTTTGAAAACTGGAGGGAGGATTGGGACAAATGAGACCAAACGCCGCTTTCAGCACTTCGCATATGTTGGGTATAAAAATTTGTAATATCAAACAGCGACTACATGCATAGAGCCAGAATTTGGCTCCAAATTATGGCTCAGGCCTCGAAATTGGGATGTTTGAGATATTTTGAAAACTGCAGGGAGGTTTGGAACAAATGTGACCAAACGCTGCTTTCAGTACTTGGCATATGTTGGTATAAAAAATCGCAATTATAAACTGCGAATACGTGCAGAGAGCCAGAATTTGGCTCCAAAATATGACTCAGGCCTCGAAATTGGGAAGTTTGGGATATTTTGAAAACTGCAGGGAGGTTTGGGACAAATGTGACCAAACGCAGCTTTCAGTACTTCACATATGTTGGGTATAAAATTCGTAATTTCAAACTGGGAATACGTGCACAGAGCTAGAAATTGGCTCCAAAATATGGCTCAGTCCTCGAAATTGGGATGTTTGGAATATTTTGAAAACTGGAGGGAGGTTTGGGACAAATGTGCCCAAACGCCGCTTTTAGTACTTGGCATATGTTTGGTATAAAAATCGCAATTACAAACTGCGAATACGTGCAGAGAGCCAGAATTTGGCTCCAAAATATGGCTCAGGGCCTCGAAATTGGGATATTTGGGATATTTTGAAAACTACAGGGGAGTTTGTGCAAAATGTGACTCACTGCCGCTTTCAGTCCTTCGCATATGTTGGGTATAAAAAGTTATAGTATCAAACTGCGAATACATGCAGAGAGCCAGAATTTGGCTCCAAAATATGGCTCAGGCCTCGAAATTGGGATATTTGGGATATTTTGAAAACTGCGGGGAAGTCTGGGACAAATGTGACCAAACGCCGCTTACAGTACTTGGCATATGTTGGGTATAAAAAGACATTATTTCGAACTGCGAATACGTGCAGATAGCCAGAATTTAACTCCAAAATATGGCTCAGGCCTCGAAATTGGGATATTTGGGATATTTTGAAAACTGCAAGGATGTTTGGGACAAATGTGACCAAACGCCGCTTTCAGGACTTGGCATATGTTGGGTATAAAAAGATGTAATTTCTAACTGCGAATACATGCAGAGAGCCAGAATTTGGCTCCAATATATGGCTCAGGCCTCGAAATTGGGATATTTCCGTTATTTTGAAAACTGGAGGGGAGTTTGGGTAAAATGTGACTCACTGCCGCTTTCCGTACTTGGCATATGTTCGGTATAAATAAGTCGCAATTTCAAACTGCGAATACGTGCAGAGATCCAGAATTTGGCTCCAAAATATGGCTCAGGCCTCGAAATTGGGATGTTTGAGATATTTTGAAAACTGCAAGGAGGTTTGGGACAAATGTGACCAAACGCTGCTTTCAGTACTTGGCATATGTTGGGTATAAAAAAGTCGCAATTTCAAACTGCGAATACGTGCAGAGAGCCAGAATTTGGCTCCAAAATATGGCTCAGGCCTCGAAATTGGGATATTTGGGATATTTCGAAAACTGCAGGGGAGTTTGTGCAAAATGTGACTCACTGCCGCTTTCAGGACTTGGCATATGTTGGGTATAAAAAGTCGTAATATCAAACTGCGAATACGTGCAGAGAGCCAAAATTTGGCTCAAAAATATGGCTCAGGCCTCGATATTGGGATGTTTGGGATATTTTGAGAAATGCAGTTAGATTTGGGACAAATGTGACCAAACGCCGCTTTCAGTACTTGGCATATGTTGGGTATAAAAAGTCAATATTTCAAACTGCGAATACGTGCAGAAAGCCTGAATTTCGCTCCAAAATATGGCTCAGGCCTCGAAATTGGGATGTTTTGGTTATTTTGAAAACTGCAGGGGGGATTGGGACAAATGTGACTAAACGCCGCTTTCAGTACTTCGCATATGTAGAGTATAAAAAAGTCGTAATTTCAAACTGCGAATACGTGCAGAGAGCCAGAATTTGGCTCTAAAATATGGCTCAGGCTTCGAAATTGGGATGTTTGGGAAATTTTGAAAACTGCAGGGGAGTTTGTGCAAAATGTGACTCACTTCCGCGTCCAGTACTTGGCATATGTTGGGTATAAGAAGTCGTAGTATCAAACAGCGAATACGTGCATAGAGCCAGAATTTGGCTCCAAAATATGGCTCAGGCCTCGATATTGGGATGTTTGGAATATTTAGAAAAATGCAGGGGAGTTTGTGCAAAATGTGTCTCATTGCCGCTTTCAGTACTTGGCATATGTTGGGTATAATAAGTCGTAATTTCAACCTGCGAATACGTGCAGAGAGCCAGAATTTGGCTCCAAAATATGGCTCAGGCCTCGAAATTGGGACGTTTGGATATTTTAAAAATTGCAGGGGAGTTTGTGCAAAATTTGACTCACTGCCGCTTCCAGTACTTGGCATATTTTGGGTATAAAAAGTCGAAATATTAAACTGCGAATACGGGCAAAGAGCCAGAATTTGGCTCCAAAATATGGGTCAGGCCTCGATATTGGGATATTTTGGATATTTTGAAAACTGCAGGAAGGTTTGGGACAAATGTGACCAAACGCCGCTTTCAGTCCTTCGCATATGTTGGGTATAAAAAAGTCGTAATTTCAAACCGCGAATACGTGCAGAGAGCCAGAGTTTGGCTCCAAAATATTGCTCAGGCCTCGAAATTGGGATGTTTACGATATTTAGAAAACTGCTGGGGAGTTTGTGCAAAATGTGACTCACTGCCGCTTTCAGGACTTGGCATATGTTGGGTATAAAAATTCGTAATATCAAACAGCGACTACATGCATAGAGCCAGAATTTGCCTCCAAATTATGGCTCAGGCCTCGAAATTGGGATGTTTGAGATATTTTGAAAACTGCAGGGAGGTTTGGAACCAATGTGACAAAACGCTTCTTTCAGTACTTGGCATATGTTGGTATAAAAAATCGCAATTTTAAACTACGAATACGTCCAGAGAGCCAGAATTTGGCTCGAAAATATGACTCAGGCCTCGAAATTGGGAAGTTTGGGATATTTTGAAAACTGCAGGGAGGTTTGAGACAAATGTGACCAAACGCCGCTTTCAGTACTTCGCATATGTTGGGTATAAAATTCGTAATTTCAAACTGGGAATACGTGCAGAGAGCTAGAATTTGGCTCCAAAATATGGCTCAGTCCTCGAAATTGGGATGTTTGGGATATTTTGAAAACTGGAGGGAGGTTTGGGACAAATGTGCCCAAACGCCGCTTTTAGTACTTGGCATATGTTGGGTATAAAAATCGTAATTTCAAACTGCGAATACGTGCAGAGAGCCAGAATTTGGCTCCAAAATATGGCTCAGGGCCTTGAAATTGGGATATTTGGGATATTTTGAAAACTACAGGGGAGTTTGTGCAAAATGTGACTCACTGCCGCTTTCAGTCCTTCGCATATGTTGGGTAAAAAAAGTTATAATATCAAACTGCGAATACATGCAGAGAGCCAGAATTTGGCTCCAAAATATGGCGCAGGCCTCGAAATTGGGATATTTGGGATATTTTGAAAACTGCGGGGAGGTCTGGGACAAATGTGACCAAACGCCGCTTTCAGTACTTGGCATATGTTGGGTATAAAAAGACATAATTTCGAACTGCGAATACGTGCAGATAGCCAGAATTTGGCTCCAAAATATGGCTCAGGCCTCGAAATTGGGATATTTGGGATATTTTGAAAACTGCAAGGATGTTTGGGACAAATGTGACCAAACGCCGCTTTCAGTACTTGGCATATGTTGGGTATAAAAAGATGTAATTTCTAACTGCGAATACGTGCAGAGAGCCAGAATTTGGCTCCAAAATATGGCTCAGGCCTCGAAATTGGGATATTTCCGTTATTTTGAAAACTGGAGGGGAGTTTGGGTAAAATGTGACTCACTGCCGCTTTCCGTACTTGGCATATGTTGGGTATAAAAAAGTCGCAATTTCAAACTGCGATTACGTGCAGAGATCCAGAATTTGGCTCCAAAATATGGCTCAGGCCTCGATATTGGGATGTTTGGGATATTTCGAAAACTGCAGTTAGATTTGGGACAAATGTGACCAAACGCCGCTTTCAGTACTTGGCATATGTTGGGTATAAAAAGTCAATATTTCAAACTGCGAATACGTGCAGAGAGCAAGAATTTGGCTCCAAAATATAGCTCAGGCCTCGAAATTGGGATGTTTGGGTTATTTTGAAAACTGCAGGGGGGATTGGGACAAATGTGACCAAACGCTGCTTTCATAGTACTTGGCATATGTTGGGTATAAAAAAGTCGCAATTTCAAACTGCGAATACGTGCAGAGAGCCAGAATTTGGCTCCAAAATATGGCTCAGGCCTCGAAATTGGGATATTTGGGATATTTCGAAAACTGCAGGGGAGTTTGTGCAAAATGTGACTCACTGCCGCTTTCAGGACTTGGCATATGTTGGGTATAAAAAGTCGTAATATCAAACTGCGAATACGTGCAGAGAGCCAAAATTTGGCTCAAAAATATGGCTCAGGCCTCGATATTGGGATGTTTGGGATATTTTGAAAACTGCAGTTAGATTTGGGACAAATGTGCCCAAACGCCGCTTTTAGTACTTGGCATATGTTGGGTATAAAAATCGTAATTTCAAACTGCGAATACGTGCTGAGAGCCAGAATTTGGCTCCAAAATATGGCTCAGGGCCTTGAAATTGGGATATTTGGGATATTTTGAAAACTACAGGGGAGTTTGTGCAAAATGTGACTCACTGCCGCTTTCAGTCCTTCGCATATGTTGGGTATAAAAAGTTATAATATCAAACTGCGAATACATGCAGAGAGCCAGAATTTGGCTCCAAAATATGGCTCAGGCCTCGAAATTGGGATATTTGGGATATTTTGAAAACTGCGGGGAGGTCTGGGACAAATGTGACCAAACGCAGCTTTCAGTACTTGGCATATGTTGGGTATAAAAAGACATAATTTCGAGCTGCGAATACGTGCAGATAGCCAGAATTTGGCTCCAAAATATGGCTCAGGCCTCGAAATTGGGATATTTGGAATATTTTGAAAACTGCAAAGATGTTTGGGACAAATGTGACCAAACGTCGCTTTCAGTACTTGGCATATGTTGGGTATAAAAAGATGTAATTTCTAACTGCGAATACGTGCAGAGAGCCAGAATTTGGCTCCAAAATATGGCTCAGGCCTCGAAATTGGGATATTTCCGTTATTTTGAAAACTGGAGGGGAGTTTGGGTAAAATGTGACTCACTGCCGCTTTCCGTACTTGGCATATGTTGGGTATAAAAAAGTCGCAATTTCAAACTGCGAATACGTGCAGAGATCCAGAATTTGGCTCCAAAATATGGCTCAGGCCTCGAAATTGGGATGTTTGAGAAATTTTGAAAACTGCAGGGAGGTTTGGGACAAATGTGACCAAACGCTGCTTTCAGTACTTGGCATTTGTTGGGTATAAAAAAGTCGCAATTTCAAAATGCGAATACGTGCAGAGAGCCAGAATTTGGCTCCAAAATATGGCTCAGGCCTCGATATTGGGATGTTTGGAATATTTAGAAAAATGCAGGGGAGTTTGTGCAAAATGTGTCTCATTGCCGCTTTCAGTACTTGGCATATGTTGGGTATAATAAGTCGTAATTTCAACCTGCGAATACGTGCAGAGAGCCAGAATTTGGCTCCAAAATATGGCTCAGGCCTCGAAATTGGGACGTTTGGATATTTTAAAAATTGCAGGGGAGTTTGTGCAAAATTTGACTCACTGCCGCTTTCAGTACTTGGCATATGTCGGGTATAAAAAGTCGAAATATTAAACTGCGAATACGGGCAAAGAGCCAGAATTTGGCTCCAAAATATGGGTCAGGCCTCGATATTGGGATATTTTGGATATTTTGAAAACTGCAGGAAGGTTTGGGACAAATGTGACCAAACGCCGCTTTCAGTCCTTCGCATATGTTGGGTATAAAAAAGTCGTAATTTCAAACCGCGAATACGTGCAGAGAGCCAGAGTTTGGCTCCAAAATATTGCTCAGGCCTCGAAATTGGGATGTTTAGGATATTTAGAAAACTGCTGGGGAGTTTGTGCAAAATGTGACTCACTGCCGCTTTCAGGACTTGGCATATGTTGGGTATAAAAATTCGTAATATCAAACAGCGACTACATGCATGGAGCCAGAATTTGCCTCCAAATTATGGCTCAGGCCTCGAAATTGGGATGTTTGAGATATTTTGAAAACTGCAGGGAGGTTTGGAACCAATGTGACCAAACGCTGCTTTCAGTACTTGGCATATGTTGGTATAAAAAATCGCAATTTTAAAATGCGAATACGTCCAGAGAGCCAGAATTTGGCTCGAAAATATGACTCAGGCCTCGAAATTGGGAAGTTTGGGATATTTTGAAAACTGCAGGGAGGTTTGAGACAAATGTGACCAAACGCCGCTTTCAGTACTTCGCATATGTTGGGTATAAAATTCGTAATTTCAAACTGGGAATACGTGCAGAGAGCTAGAATTTGGCTCCAAAATATGGCTCAGTCCTCGAAATTGGGATGTTTGGGATATTTTGAAAACTGGAGGGAGGTTTGGGACAAATGTGCCCATACGCCGCTTTTAGTACTTGGCATATGTTGGGTATAAAAATCGTAATTTCAAACTGCGAATACGTGCAGAGAGCCAGAATTTGGCTCCAAAATATGGCTCAGGGCCTTGAAATTGGGATATTTGGGATATTTTGAAAACTACAGGGGAGTTTGTGCAAAATGTGACTCACTGCCGCTTTCATTCCTTCGCATATGTTGGGTATAAAAAGTTATAATATCAAACTGCGAATACATGCAGAGAGCCAGAATTTGGCTCCAAAATATGGCGCAGGCCTCGAAATTGGGATATTTGGGATATTTTGAAAACTGCGGGGAGGTCTGGGACAAATGTGACCAAACGCCGCTTTCAGTACTTGGCATATGTTGGGTATAAAAAGACATAATTTCGAACTGCGAATACGTGCAGATAGCCAGAATTTGGCTCCAAAATATGGCTCAGGCCTCGAAATTGGGATATTTGGGATATTTTGAAAACTGCAAGGATGTTTGGGACAAATGTGACCAAACGCCGCTTTCAGTACTTGGCATATGTTGGGTATAAAAAGATGTAATTTCTAACTGCGAATACGTGCAGAGAGCCATAATTTGGCTCCAAAATATGGCTCAGGCCTCGAAATTGGGATATTTCCGTTATTTTGAAAACTGGAGGGGAGTTTGGGTAAAATGTGACTCACTGCCGCTTTCCGTACTTGGCATATGTTGGGTATAAAAAAGTCGCAATTTCAAACTGCGATTACGTGCAGAGATCCAGAATTTGGCTCCAAAATATGGCTCAGGCCTCGAAATTGGGATGTTTGAGAAATTTTGAAAACTGCAGGGAGGTTTGGGACAAATGTGACCAAACGCTGCTTTCAGTACTGGCATATGTTGGGTATAAAAAAGTCGCAATTTCAAACTGCGAATACGTGCAGAGAGCCAGAATTTGGCTCCAAAATATGGCTCAGGCCTCGATATTGGGATCTTTGGGATATTTCGAAAACTGCAGTTAGATTTGGGACAAATGTGACCAAACGCCGCTTTCAGTACTTGGCATATGTTGGGTATAAAAAGTCAATATTTCAAACTGCGAATACGTGCAGAGAGCCAGAATTTGGCTCCAAAATATAGCTCAGGCCTCGAAATTGGAATGTTTGGGTTATTTTGAAAACTGCAGGGGGGATTGGGACAAATTTGACCAAACGCTGCTTTCAGTACTTGGCATATGTTGGGTATAAAAAAGTCGCAATTTCAAACTGCGAATACGTGCAGAGAGCCAGAATTTGGCTCCAAAATATGGCTCAGGCCTCGAAATTGGGATATTTGGGATATTTCGAAAACTGCAGGGGAGTTTGTGCAAAATGTGACTCACTGCCGCTTTCAGGACTTGGCATATGTTGGGTATAAAAAGTCGTAATATCAAACTGCGAATACGTGCAGAGAGCCAAAATTTGGCTCAAAAATATGGCTCAGGCCTCGATATTGGGATGTTTGGGATATTTTGAAAACTGCAGTTAGATTTGGGACAAATGTGCCCAAACGCCGCTTTTAGTACTTGGCATATGTTGGGTATAAAAATCGTAATTTCAAACTGCGAATACGTGCTGAGAGCCAGAATTTGGCTCCAAAATATGGCTCAGGGCCTTGAAATTGGGATATTTGGGATATTTTGAAAACTACAGGGGAGTTTGTGCAAAATGTGACTCACTGCCGCTTTCAGTCCTTCGCATATGTTGGGTATAAAAAGTTATAATATCAAACTGCGAATACATGCAGAGAGCCAGAATTTGGCTCCAAAATATGGCTCAGGCCTCGAAATTGGGATATTTGGGATATTTTGAAAACTGCGGGGAGGTCTGGGACAAATGTGACCAAACGCAGCTTTCAGTACTTGGCATATGTTGGGTATAAAAAGACATAATTTCGAGCTGCGAATACGTGCAGATATCCAGAATTTGGCTCCAAAATATGGCTCAGGCCTCGAAATTGGGATATTTGGAATATTTTGAAAACTGCAAGGATGTTTGGGACAAATGTGACCAAACGTCGCTTTCAGTACTTGGCATATGTTGGGTATAAAAAGATGTAATTTCTAACTGCGAATACGTGCAGAGAGCCAGAATTTGGCTCCAAAATATGGCTCAGGCCTCGAAATTGGGATATTTCCGTTTTTTTGAAAACTGGAGGGGAGTTTGGGTAAAATGTGACTCACTGCCGCTTTCCGTACTTGGCATATGTTGGGTATAAAAAAGTCGCAATTTCAAACTGCGAATACGTGCAGAGATCCAGAATTTGGCTCCAAAATATGGCTCAGGCCTCGAAATTGGGATGTTTGAGAAATTTTGAAAACTGCAGGGAGGTTTGGGACAAATGTCACCAAACGCTGCTCTCAGTACTTGGCATATGTTGGGTATAAAAAAGTCGCAATTTCAAAATGCGAATACGTGCAGAGAGCCAGAATTTGGCTCCAAAATATGACTCAGGCCTCGATATTGGGATGTTTGGAATATTTAGAAAAATGCAGGGGAGTTTGTGCAAAATGTGTCTCATTGCCGCTTTCAGTACTTGGCATATGTTGGGTATAATAAGTCGTAATTTCAACCTGCGAATACGTGCAGAGAGCCAGAATTTGGCTCCAAAATATGGCTCAGGCCTCGAAATTGGGACGTTTGGATATTTTAAAAATTGCAGGGGAGTTTGTGCAAAATTTGACTCACTGCCGCTTTCAGTACTTGGCATATGTCGGGTATAAAAAGTCGAAATATTAAACTGCGAATACGGGCAAAGAGCCAGAATTTGGCTCCAAAATATGGGTCAGGCCTCGATATTGGGATATTTTGGATATTTTGAAAACTGCAGGAAGGTTTGGGACAAATGTGACCAAACGCCGCTTTCAGTCCTTCGCATATGTTGGGTATAAAAAAGTCGTAATTTCAAACCGCGAATACGTGCAGAGAGCCAGAGTTTTGCTCCAAAATATTGCTCAGGCCTCGAAATTGGGATGTTTAGGATATTTAGAAAACTGCTGGGGAGTTTGTGCAAAATGTGACTCACTGCCGCTTTCAGGACTTGGCATATGTTGGGTATAAAAATTCGTAATATCAAACAGCGACTACATGCATGGAGCCAGAATTTGCCTCCAAATTATGGCTCAGGCCTCGAAATTGGGATGTTTGAGATATTTTGAAAACTGCAGGGAGGTTTGGAACCAATGTGACCAAACGCTGCTTTCAGTACTTGGCATATGTTGGTATAAAAAATCGCAATTTTAAAATGCGAATACGTCCAGAGAGCAAGAATTTGGCTCGAAAATATGACTCAGGCCTCGAAATTGGGAAGTTTGGGATATTTTGAAAACTGCAGGGAGGTTTGAGACAAATGTGACCAAACGCCGCTTTCAGTACTTCGCATATGTTGGGTATAAAATTCGTAATTTCAAACTGGGAATACGTGCAGAGAGCTAGAATTTGGCTCCAAAATATGGCTCAGTCCTCGAAATTGGGATGTTTGGGATATTTTGAAAACTGGAGGGAGGTTTGGGACAAATGTGACCAAACGCCGCTTTCAGTACTTGGCATATGTTGGGTATAAAAAGATGTAATTTCTAACTGCGAATACGTGCAGAGAGCCAGAATTTGGCTCCAAAATATGGCTCAGGCCTCGAAATTGGGATATTTCCGTTATTTTGAAAACTGGAGGGGAGTTTGGGTAAAATGTGACTCACTGGCGCTTTCCGTACTTGGCATATGTTGGGTATAAAAAAGTCGCAATTTCAAACTGCGAATACGTGCAGAGATCCAGAGTTTGGCTCCAAAATATGGCTCAGGCCTCGAAATTGGGATGTTTGAGAAATTTTGAAAACTGCAGGGAGGTTTGGGACAAATGTGACCAAACGCTGCTTTCAGTACTGGCATATGTTGGGTATAAAAAAGTCGCAATTTCAAACTGCGAATACGTGCAGAGAGCCAGAATTTGGCTCCAAAATATGGCTCAGGCCTCGATATTGGGATGTTTGGGATATTTCGAAAACTGCAGTTAGATTTGGGACAAATGTGACCAAACGCCGCTTTCAGTACTTGGCATATGTTGGGTATAAAAAGTCAATATTTCAAACAGCGAATACGTGCAGAGAGCAAGAATTTGGCTCCAAAATATAGCTCAGGCCTCGAAATTGGGATGTTTGGGTTATTTTGAAAACTGCAGGGGGGATTGGGACAAATGTGACCAAACGCTGCTTTCAGTACTTGGCATATGTTGGGTATAAAAAAGTCGCAATTTCAAACTGCGAATACGTGCAGAGAGCCAGAATTTGGCTCCAAAATATGGCTCAGGCCTCGAAATTGGGATATTTGGGATATTTCGAAAACTGCAGGGGAGTTTGTGCAAAATGTGACTCACTGCCGCTTTCAGGACTTGGCATATGTTGGGTATAAAAAGTCGTAATATCAAACTGCGAATACGTGCAGAGAGCCAAAATTTGGCTAAAAAATATGGCTCAGGCCTCGATATTGGAATGTTTGGGATATTTTGAAAACTGCAGTTAGATTTGGGACAAATGTGCCCAAACGCCGCTTTTAGTACTTGGCATATGTTGGGTATAAAAATCGTAATTTCAAACTGCGAATACGTGCTGAGAGCCAGAATTTGGCTCCAAAATATGGCTCAGGGCCTTGAAATTGGGATATTTGGGATATTTTGAAAACTACAGGGGAGTTTGTGCAAAATGTGACTCACTGCCGCTTTCAGTCCTTCGCATATGTTGGGCATAAAAAGTTATAATATCAAACTGCGAATACATGCAGAGAGCCAGAATTTGGCTCCAAAATATGGCTCAGGCCTCGAAATTGGGATATTTGGGATATTTTGAAAACTGCGGGGAGGTCTGGGACAAATGTGACCAAACGCAGCTTTCAGTACTTGGCATATGTTGGGTATAAAAAGACATAATTTCGAGCTGCGAATACGTGCAGATAGCCAGAATTTGGCTCCAAAATATGGCTCAGGCCTCGAAATTGGGATATTTGGATTATTTTGAAAACTGCAAGGATGTTTGGGACAAATGTGACCAAACGTCGCTTTCAGTACTTGGCATATGTTGGGTATAAAAAGATGTAATTTCTAACTGCGAATACGTGCAGAGAGCCAGAATTTGGCTCCAAAATATGGCTCAGGCCTCGAAATTGGGATATTTCCGTTATTTTGAAAACTGGAGGGGAGTTTGGGTAAAATGTGACTCACTGCCGCTTTCCGTACTTGGCATATGTTGGGTATAAAAAAGTCGCAATTTCAAACTGCGAATACGTGCAGAGATCCAGAATTTGGCTCCAAAATATGGCTCAGGCCTCGAAATTGGGATGTTTGAGAAATTTTGAAAACTGCAGGGAGGTTTGGGACAAATGTGACCAAACGCTGCTTTCAGTACTGGCATATGTTGGGTATAAAAAAGTCGCAATTTCAAACTGCGAATACGTGCAGAGAGCCAGAATTTGGCTCCAAAATATGGCTCAGGCCTCGATATTGGGATGTTTGGGATATTTCGAAAACTGCAGTTAGATTTGGGACAAATGTGACCAAACGCCGCTTTCAGTACTTGGCATATGTTGGGTATAAAAAGTCAATATTTCAAACTGCGAATACGTGCAGAGAGCAAGAATTTGGCTCCAAAATATATCTCAGGCCTCGAAATTGGGATGTTTGGGTTTTTTGAAAACTGCAGGGGGGATTGGGACAAATGTGACCAAACGCTGCTTTCATAGTACTTGGCATATGTTGGGTATAAAAAAGTCGCAGTTTCAAACTGCGAATACGTGCAGAGAGCCAGAATTTGGCTCCAAAATATGGCTCAGGCCTCGAAATTGGGATATTTGGGATATTTCGAAAACTGCAGGGGAGTTTGTGCAAAATGTGACTCACTGCCGCTTTCAGGACTTGGCATATGTTGGGTATAAAAAGTCGTAATATCAAACTGCGAATACGTGCAGAGAGCCAAAATTTGGCTCAAAAATATGGCTCAGGCCTCGATATTGGGATGTTTGGGATATTTTGAAAACTGCAGTTAGATTTGGGACAAATGTGCCCAAACGCCGCTTTTAGTACTTGGCATATGTTGGGTATAAAAATCGTAATTTCAAACTGCGAATACGTGCTGAGAGCCAGAATTTGGCTCCAAAATATGGCTCAGGGCCTTGAAATTGGGATATTTGGGATATTTTGAAAACTACAGGGGAGTTTGTGCAAAATGTGACTCACTGCCGCTTTCAGTCCTTCGCATATGTTGGGTATAAAAAGTTATAATATCAAACTGCGAATACATGCAGAGAGCCAGAATTTGGCTCCAAAATATGGCTCAGGCCTCGAAATTGGGATATTTGGGATATTTTGAAAACTGCGGGGAGGTCTGGGACAAATGTGACCAAACGCAGCTTTCAGTACTTGGCATATGTTGGGTATAAAAAGACATAATTTCGAGCTGCGAATACGTGCAGATAGCCAGAATTTGGCTCCAAAATATGGCTCAGGCCTCGAAATTGGGATATTTGGAATATTTTGAAAACTGCAAGGATGTTTGGGACAAATGTGACCAAACGTCGCTTTCAGTACTTGGCATATGTTGGGTATAAAAAGATGTAATTTCTAACTGCGAATACGTGCAGAGAGCCAGAATTTGGCTCCAAAATATGGCTCAGGCCTCGAAATTGGGATATTTCCGTTATTTTGAAAACTGGAGGGGAGTTTGGGTAAAATGTGACTCACTGCCGCTTTCCGTACTTGGCATATGTTGGGTATAAAAAAGTCGCAATTTCAAACTGCGAATACGTGCAGAGATCCAGAATTTGGCTCCAAAATATGGCTCAGGCCTCGAAATTGGGATGTTTGAGAAATTTTGAAAACTGCAGGGAGGTTTGGGACAAATGTGACCAAACGCTGCTTTCAGTACTTGGCATATGTTGGGTATAAAAAAGTCGCAATTTCAAAATGCGAATACGTGCAGAGAGCCAGAATTTGGCTCCAAAATATGGCTCAGGCCTCGATATTGGGATGTTTGGAATATTTAGAAAAATGCAGGGGAGTTTGTGCAAAATGTGTCTCATTGCCGCTTTCAGTACTTGGCATATGTTGGGTATAATAAGTCGTAATTTCAACCTGCGAATACGTGCAGAGAGCCAGAATTTGGCTCCAAAATATGGCTCAGGCCTCGAAATTGGGACGTTTGGATATTTTAAAAATTGCAGGGGAGTTTGTGCAAAATTTGACTCTGCCGCTTTCAGTACTTGGCATATGTCGGGTATAAAAAGTCGAAATATTAAACTGCGAATACGGGCAAAGAGCCAGAATTTGGCTCCAAAATATGGGTCAGGCCTCGATATTGGGATATTTTGGATATTTTGAAAACTGCAGGAAGGTTTGGGACAAATGTGACCAAACGCCGCTTTCAGTCCTTCGCATATGTTGGGTATAAAAAAGTCGTAATTTCAAACCGCGAATACGTGCAGAGAGCCAGAGTTTGGCTCCAAAATATTGCTCAGGCCTCGAAATTGGGATGTTTAGGATATTTAGAAAACTGCTGGGGAGTTTGTGCAAAATGTGACTCACTGCCGCTTTCAGGACTTGGCATATGTTGGGTATAAAAATTCGTAATATCAAACAGCGACTACATGCATGGAGCCAGAATTTGCCTCCAAATTATGGCTCAGGCCTCGAAATTGGGATGTTTGAGATATTTTGAAAACTGCAGGGAGGTTTGGAACCAATGTGACCAAACGCTGCTTTCAGTACTTGGCATATGTTGGTATAAAAAATCGCAATTTTAAAATGCGAATACGTCCAGAGAGCCAGAATTTGGCTCGAAAATATGACTCAGGCCTCGAAATTGGGAAGTTTGGGATATTTTGAAAACTGCAGGGAGGTTTGAGACAAATGTGACCAAACGCCGCTTTCAGTACTTCGCATATGTTGGGTATAAAATTCGTAATTTCAAACTGGGAATACGTGCAGAGAGCTAGAATTTGGCTCCAAAATATGGCTCAGTCCTCGAAATTGGGATGTTTGGGATATTTTGAAAACTGGAGGGAGGTTTGGGACAAATGTGCCCATACGCCGCTTTTAGTACTTGGCATATGTTGGGTATAAAAATCGTAATTTCAAACTGCGAATACGTGCAGAGAGCCAGAATTTGGCTCCAAAATATGGCTCAGGGCCTTGAAATTGGGATATTTGGGATATTTTGAAAACTACAGGGGAGTTTGTGCAAAATGTGACTCACTGCCGCTTTCAGTCCTTCGCATATGTTGGGTATAAAAAGTTATAATATCAAACTGCGAATACATGCAGAGAGCCAGAATTTGGCTCCAAAATATGGCGCAGGCCTCGAAATTGGGATATTTGGGATATTTTGAAAACTGCGGGGAGGTCTGGGACAAATGTGACCAAACGCCGCTTTCAGTACTTGGAATATGTTGGGTATAAAAAGACATAATTTCGAACTGCGAATACGTGCAGATAGCCAGAATTTGGCTCCAAAATATGGCTCAGGCCTCGAAATTGGGATATTTGGGATATTTTGAAAACTGCAAGGATGTTTGGGACAAATGTGACCAAACGCCGCTATCAGTACTTGGCATATGTTGGGTATAAAAAGATGTAATTTCTAACTGCGAATACGTGCAGAGAGCCAGAATTTGGCTCCAAAATATGGCTCAGGCCTCGAAATTGGGATATTTCCGTTATTTTGAAAACTGGAGGGGAGTTTGGGTAAAATGTGACTCACTGGCGCTTTCCGTACTTGGCATATGTTGGGTATAAAAAAGTCGCAATTTCAAACTGCGAATACGTGCAGAGATCCAGAATTTGGCTCCAAAATATGGCTCAGGCCTCGAAATTGGGATGTTTGAGAAATTTTGAAAACTGCAGGGAGGTTTGGGACAAATGTGACCAAACGCTGCTTTCAGTACTTCGCATATGTTGGGTATAAAATTCGTAATTTCAAACTGGGAATACGTGCAGAGAGCTAGAATTTGGCTCCAAAATATGGCTCAGTCCTCGAAATTGGGATGTTTGGGATATTTTGAAAACTGGAGGGAGGTTTGGGACAAATGTGCCCATACGCCGCTTTTAGTACTTGGCATATGTTGGGTATAAAAATCGTAATTTCAAACTGCGAATACGTGCAGAGAGCCAGAATTTGGCTCCAAAATATGGCTCAGGGCCTTGAAATTGGGATATTTGGGATATTTTGAAAACTACAGGGGAGTTTGTGCAAAATGTGACTCACTGCCGCTTTCAGTCCTTCGCATATGTTGGGTATAAAAAGTTATAATATCAAACTGCGAATACATGCAGAGAGCCAGAATTTGGCTCCAAAATATGGCGCAGGCCTCGAAATTGGGATATTTGGGATATTTTGAAAACTGCGGGGAGGTCTGGGACAAATGTGACCAAACGCCGCTTTCAGTACTTGGAATATGTTGGGTATAAAAAGACATAATTTCGAACTGCGAATACGTGCAGATAGCCAGAATTTGGCTCCAAAATATGGCTCAGGCCTCGAAATTGGGATATTTGGGATATTTTGAAAACTGCAAGGATGTTTGGGACAAATGTGACCAAACGCCGCTTTCAGTACTTGGCATATGTTGGGTATAAAAAGATGTAATTTCTAACTGCGAATACGTGCAGAGAGCCAGAATTTGGCTCCAAAATATGGCTCAGGCCTCGAAATTGGGATATTTCCGTTATTTTGAAAACTGGAGGGGAGTTTGGGTAAAATGTGACTCACTGGCGCTTTCCGTACTTGGCATATGTTGGGTATAAAAAAGTCGCAATTTCAAACTGCGAATACGTGCAGAGATCCAGAATTTGGCTCCAAAATATGGCTCAGGCCTCGAAATTGGGATGTTTGAGAAATTTTGAAAACTGCAGGGAGGTTTGGGACAAATGTGACCAAACGCTGCTTTCAGTACTGGCATATGTTGGGTATAAAAAAGTCGCAATTTCAAACTGCGAATACGTGCAGAGAGCCAGAATTTGGCTCCAAAATATGGCTCAGGCCTCGATATTGGGATGTTTGGGATATTTCGAAAACTGCAGTTAGATTTGGGACAAATGTGACCAAACGCCGCTTTCAGTACTTGGCATATGTTGGGTATAAAAAAGTCGCAATTTCAAACTGCGAATACGTGCAGAGAGCCAGAATTTGGCTCCAAAATATGGCTCAGGCCTCGAAATTGGGATATTTGGGATATTTCGAAAACTGCAGGGGAGTTTGTGCAAAATGTGACTCACTGTCGCTTTCAGGACTTGGCATATGTTGGGTATAAAAAGTCGTAATATCAAACTGCGAATACGTGCAGAGAGCCAAAATTTGGCTCAAAAATATGGCTCAGGCCTCGATATTGGGATGTTTGGGATATTTTGAAAACTGCAGTTAGATTTGAGACAAATGTGCCCAAACGCCGCTTTTAGTACTTGGCATATGTTGGGTATAAAAATCGTAATTTCAAACTGCGAATACGTGCTGAGAGCCAGAATTTGGCTCCAAAATATGGCTCAGGGCATTGAAATTGGGATATTTGGGATATTTTGAAAACTACAGGGGAGTTTGTGCAAAATGTGACTCACTGCCGCTTTCAGTCCTTCGCATATGTTGGGTATAAAAAGTTATAATATCAAACTGCGAATACATGCAGAGAGCCAGAATTTGGCTCCAAAATATGGCTCAGGCCTCGAAATTGGGATATTTGGGATATTTTGAAAACTGCGGGGAGGTCTGGGACAAATGTGACCAAACGCAGCTTTCAGTACTTGGTATATGTTGGGTATAAAAAGACATAATTTCGAGCTGCGAAAACGTGCAGATAGCCAGAATTTGGCTCCAAAATATGGCTCAGGCCTCGAAATTGGGATATTTGGAATATTTTGAAAACTGCAAGGATGTTTGGGACAAATGTGACCAAACGTCGCTTTCAGTACTTGGCATATGTTGGGTATAAAAAGATGTAATTTCTAACTGCGAATACGTGCAGAGAGCCAGAATTTGGCTCCAAAATATGGCTCAGGCCTCGAAATTGGGATATTTCCGTTATTTTGAAAACTGGAGGGGAGTTTGGGTAAAATGTGACTCACTGCCGCTTTCCGTACTTGGCATATGTTGGGTATAAAAAAGTCGCAATTTCAAACTGCGAATACGTGCAGAGATCCAGAATTTGGCTCCAAAATATGGCTCAGGCCTCGAAATTGGGATGTTTGAGAAATTTTAAAAACTGCAGGGAGGTTTGGGAAAAATGTGACCAAACGCTGCTTTCAGTACTTGGCATATGTTGGGTATAAAAAAGTCGCAATTTCAAAATGCGAATACGTGCAGAGAGCCAGAATTTGGCTCCAAAATATGGCTCAGGCCTCGATATTGGGATGTTTGGAATATTTAGAAAAATGCAGGGGAGTTTGTGCAAAATGTGTCTCATTGCCGCTTTCAGTACTTGGCATATGTTGGGTATAATAAGTCGTAATTTCAACCTGCGAATACGTGCAGAGAGCCAGAATTTGGCTCCAAAATATGGCTCAGGCCTCGAAATTGGGACGTTTGGATATTGTAAAAATTGCAGGGGAGTTTGTGCAAAATTTGACTCACTGCCGCTTTCAGTACTTGGCATATGTTGGGTATAAAAAGTCGAAATATTAAACTGCGAATACGGGCAAAGAGCCAGAATTTGGCTCCAAAATATGGGTCAGGCCTCGATATTGGGATATTTTGGATATTTTGAAAACTGCAGGAAGGTTTGGGACAAATGTGACCAAACGCCGCTTTCAGTCCTTCGCATATGTTGGGTATAAAAAAGTCGTAATTTCAAACCGCGAATACGTGCAGAGAGCCAGAGTTTGGCTCCAAAATATTGCTCAGGCCTCGAAATTGGGATGTTTAGGATATTTAGAAAACTGCTGGGGAGTTTGTGCAAAATGTGACTCACTGCCGCTTTCAGGGCTTGGCATATGTTGGGTATAAAAATTTGTAATATCAAACAGCGACTACATGCATAGAGCCAGAATTTGCCTCTAAATTATGGCTCAGGCCTCGAAATTGGGATGTTTGAGATATTTTGAAAACTGCAGGGAGGTTTGGAACCAATGTGACCAAACGCTGCTTTCAGTACTTGGCATATGTTGGTATAAAAAATCGCAATTTTAAAATGCGAATACGTCCAGAGAGCCAGAATTTGGCTCGAAAATATGACTCAGGCCTCGAAATTGGGAAGTTTGGGATATTTTGAAAACTGCAGGGAGGTTTGAGACAAATGTGACCAAACGCCGCTTTCAGTACTTTGCATATGTTGGGTATAAAATTCGTAATTTCAAACTGGGAATACGTGCAGAGAGCTAGAATTTGGCTCCAAAATATGGCTCAGTCCTCGAAATTGGGATGTTTGGGATATTTTGAAAACTGGAGGAAGGTTTGGGACAAATGTGCCAAAACGCCGCTTTTAGTACTTGGCATATGTTGGGTATAAAAATCGTAATTTCAAACTGCGAATACGTGCTGAGAGCCAGAATTTGGCTCCAAAATATGGCTCAGGGCCTTGAAATTGGGATATTTGGGATATTTTGAAAACTACAGGGGAGTTTGTGCAAAATGTGACTCACTGCCGCTTTCAGTCCTTCGCATATGTTGGGTATAAAAAGTTATAATATCAAACTGCGAATACATGCAGAGAGCCAGAATTTGGCTCCAAAATATGGCTCAGGCCTCGAAATTGGGATATTTGGGATATTTTGAAAACTGCGGGGAGGTCTGGGACAAATGTGACCAAACGCCGCTTTCAGTACTTGGCATATGTTGGGTATAAAAAGACATAATTTCGAGCTGCGAATACGTGCAGATAGCCAGAATTTGGCTCCAAAATATGGCTCAGGCCTCGAAATTGGGATATTTGGAATATTTTGAAAACTGCAAGGATGTTTGGGACAAATGTGACCAAACGTCGCTTTCAGTACTTGGCATATGTTGGGTATAAAAAGATGTAATTTCTAACTGCGAATACGTGCAGAGAGCCAGAATTTGGCTCCAAAATATGGCTCAGGCCTCGAAATTGGGATATTTCCGTTATTTTGAAAACTGGAGGGGAGTTTGGGTAAAATGTGACTCACTGCCGCTTTCCGTACTTGGCATATGTTGGGTATAAAAAAGTCGCAATTTCAAACTGCGAATACGTGCAGAGATCCAGAATTTGGCTCCAAAATATGGCTCAGGCCTCGAAATTGGGATGTTTGAGAAATTTTGAAAACTGCAGGGAGGTTTGGGACAAATGTGACCAAACGCTGCTTTCAGTACTTGGCATATGTTGGGTATAAAAAAGTCGCAATTTCAAAATGCGAATACGTGCAGAGAGCCAGAATTTGGCTCCAAAATATGGCTCAGGCCTCGATATTGGGATGTTTGGGATATTTCGAAAACTGCAGTTAGATTTGGGACAAATGTGACCAAACGCCGCTTTCAGTACTTGGCATATATTGGGTATAAAAAGTCAATATTTCAAACTGCGAATACTTGCAGAGAGCCAGAATTTGGCTCCAAAATATAGCTCAGGCCTCGAAATTGGGATGTTTGGGTTACTTTGAAAACTGCAGGGGGGATTGGGACAAATGTGACCAAACGCTGCTTTCAGTACTTGGCATATGTTGAGTATAAAAAAGTCGCAATTTCAAACTGCGAATACGTGCAGAGAGCCAGAATTTGGCTCCAAAATATGGCTCAGGCCTCGAAATTGGGATATTTGGGATATTTCGAAAACTGCAGGGGAGTTTGTGCAAAATGTGACTCACTGCCGCTTTCAGGACTTGGCATATGTTGGGTATAAAAAGTCGTAATATCAAACTGCGAATACGTGCAGAGAGCCAAAATTTGGCTCAAAAATATGGCTCAGGCCTCGATATTGGGATGTTTGGGATATTTTGAAAACTGTAGTTAGATTTGGGACAAATGTGACCAAACGCCGCTTTCAGTACTTGGCATATGTTGGGTATAAAATTCAATATTTCAAACTGCGAATTCGTGCAGAGATCCAGAATTTGGCTCCAAAATATGGCTCAGGCCTCGAAATTGGGATATTTGCGTTATTTTGAAAACTGGAGGGGAGTTTGGGTAAAATGTGACTCACTGCTGCTTTCAGTACTTGGCATATGTTGGGTATAAAAAAGTCGCAATTTCAAACTGCGAATACGTGCAGAGAGCCAGAATTTGGCTCCAAAATATGGCTCAGGCCTCGATATTGGGATGTTTGGGATATTTCGAAAACTGCAGTTAGATTTGGGACAAATGTGACCAAACGCCGCTTTCAGTACTTGGCATATGTTGGGTATAAAAAGTCAATATTTCAAACTGCGAATACGTGCAGAGAGCCAGAATTTGGCTCCAAAATATAGCTCAGGCCTCGAAATTGGGATGTTTGGGTTATTTTGAAAACTGCAGGGGGGATTGGGACAAATGTGACTAAACGCCGCTTTCAGTACTTCGCATATGTTGGGTATAAAAAAGTCGTAATTTCAAACTGCGAATACGTGCAGAGAGCCAGAATTTGGCTCCAAAATATGGCTCAGGCTTCGAAATTGGGATGTTTGGGAAATTTTGAAAACTGCAGGGGAGTTTGTGCAAAATGTGACTCACTGCAGCGTCCATTACTTGGCATATGTTGGGTATAAAAAGTCGTAGTACCAAACTGCGAATACGTGTATAGAGCCAGAATTTGGCTCCAAAATATGGCTCAGGCCTCGATATTGGGATGTTTGCGATATTTTGAAAACTGCAGGAAAGTTTGGGACAAATGTGACCAAACGCCGTTTTCAGTTCTTTGTATATGTTGGGTATAAAAAATTCGTAATTTCAAACTGCAAATACGTCCAGAGAGCCAGAATTTGGCTCCAAAATATGGCTCAGGCCTTGAAATTGGGATGTTTGGGATATTTTGAAAACTGGAGGGAGGTTTGGGACAAATGAGACCAAACGCCGCTTTCAGCACTTCGTATATGTTGGGTATAAAAATTCGTAATTTCAAACTGCGAATACGTGCAGAGAGCCAGAATTTGGCTCCAAAATATGGCTCACGCCTTGAAATAGGGATGTTTGGGATATTTAGAAAAATGCAGGGGAGTTTGTGCAAAATGTGTCTCATTGCCGCTTTCAGTACTTGGCATATGTTGGGTATAATAAGATGTATTTTCAACCTGCGAATACGGGCAAAGAGCCAGAATTTGGCTCCAAAATATGGGTCAGACCTCGATATTGGGATATTTTGGATATTTTGAAAACTGAAGGGAGGTTTGGGACAAATGTGACCAAACGCCGCTTTCAGTCCTTCGCATATGTTGGGTAAAAAAAAATCGTAATTTCAAACCGCGAATACCTGCAGAGAGCCAGAGTTTGGCTCCAAAATATTGCTCAGGCCTCGAAATTTGGATGTTTAGGATATTTAGAAAACTGCAGGGGAGTTTGTGCAAAATGTGACTCACTGCCGCTTTCAGGACTTGGCATATGTTGGGTATTAAAATTCGTAATATCAAACAGCGACTACATGCATAGAGCCAGAATTTGGCTCCAAATTATGGCTCAGGCTTCGAAATTGGGATGTTTGAGATATTTTGAAAACTGCAGGGAGGTTTGGAACAAATGTGACCAAACGCTACTTTCAGTACTTGGCATATGTTGGTATAAAAAATCGCAATTTCAAACAGCGAATACGTGTAGAGAGCCAGAATTTGGCTCCAAAATATGGCTCAGGCCTGGAAATTGGGATATTTGCGATATTTTGAAAACTGCAGGGATGTTTGTGACAAATGTGACCAAACTCCGCTTTCAGTACTTGGCATATGTTGGGTATAAAAAGATGTAATTTCTAACTGCGAATACGTGCAGAGAGCCAGAATTTGGCTCCAAAATATGGCTCAGGCCTCGAAATTTGGATATTTGCGTTATTTTGAAAACTGGAGGGGAGTTTTGGCAAAATGTGACTCACTGCCTCTTTCAGTACTTGGCATATGTTGGGCTTAAAAAAATCGCAATTTCAAACTGTGAATACGTGCAGAGATCCATAATTTGGCTCCAAAATATGGCTCAGGCCTCAAAATTGGGTTATTTTGGATATTTCGAAAACTGCAGGGGAGTTTGTGCAAAATGTGACTCACTGCCGCTTTCAGTCCTTCGCATATGTTGGGTATAAAAAGTTGTAATATCAAACTGCGAATACATGCAGAGAGCCAGAATTTGGCTCCAAAATATGGCTCAGGCCTCGAAATTGGGATATTTGGGATATACTGAAAACTGCGGGGAGGTTTGGGACCAATGTGAACAAACGCCGCTTTCAGTACTTGGCATATGTTGGGTACAAAAAGACATAATTTCGAACTGCGAATACGTACAGATAGCCAGAATTTGGGTCCAAAATATGGCTCAGGCCTCGAAATTGGGATATTTAGGATATTTTGAAAACTGCAAGGATGTTTGGGACAAATGTGACCAAACGCAGCTTTCAGTACTTGGCATATGTTGGGTATAAAAAGATGTAATTTCTAACTGCGAATACGTGCAGAGAGCCAGAATTTGGCTCCAAAATATGGCTCAGGCTTTGAAATTGGGATGTTTGAGATATTTTTAAAACTGCAGGGAGGTTTGGGACAAATGTGACCAAACGCTGCTTTCAGTACTTGGCATATGTTGGGTATAAAAAAGTCGCAATTTCAAACTGCGAATACGTGCAGATATCCAGAATTTGGCTCCAAAATATGGCTCAGGCCTCGAAACTGGGATATTTGGGATATTTCGAAAACTGCAGGGAAGTTTGTGCAAAATGTGACTCACTGCAGCGTCCAGTACTTTGCATATGTTCGGTATAAAAAGTCGTAATATCAAACTGCGAATACGTGCAGAGAGCCAGAATTTCGCTCAAAAATATGGCTCAGGCCTCGAAATTTGGATATTTGTGATATTTCGAAAACTGCAGGGGAGTTTGTGCAAAATGTGACTCACTGCTGCTTTCAGGACTTGGCATATGTTGGGTATAAAAAGTCGTAATATCAAACTGCGAATACGTGCATAGAGCAAGAATTTGTCTCCAAAAATGGCTCAAGCCTAGAAATTGGGATGTTTGGGATATTTTGAAAACTGGAGGGAGGTTTGGGACAAATGTGACCAAACGCCACTTTCAGTCCTTCGCATATGTTGGGTATAAAAAGGCGTAATATCAAACTGCGAATACGTGCATAGAGCCAGAATTTGGCTCCAAAATATGGGTCAGGCCTCGATATTGGGATATTTGGGATATATTGAAAACTGCAGGGAGGTTTAGGACATATGTGACCAAACGCCGCTTTCAGTCCTTCGCATATGTTGGGTATAAAAAAATCGTAATTTCAAACTGCGAATACGTGCAGAGAGCCAGAATTTGGCTCCAAAATATTGCTCAGGCCTCGAAATTGGGATGTTTAGGATATTTTGAAAACTGCAGGGGAGTTTGTGCAAAATGTGACTCACTGCCGCTTTCAGTACTTAGCATATGTTGGGAATAAAAAGTCGTAATATCAAACTGCGAATACGTGCAGAGAGCCAGAATTTGGCTCCAAAATACGGCTCAGGCCTCGATATTGGGATGTTTGGGATAATTTGAAAACTGCAGTTAGATTTGGGACAAATGTGACCAAACGCCACTTTCAGTACTTGGCATATGTTGGGTATAAAAAGTCAATATTTCAAACTGCGAATACGTGCAGAGAGCCTGAATTTGGCTCCAAAATATGGCTCAGGCCTCGAAATTGGGATATTTTGGATATTTTGAAAACTGCAGGGAGGTTTGGGACAAATGTGACCAAACGCCGCTTTCAGTCCTTCGCATATGTTGGGTAAAAAAAAGTCGTAATTTCAAACCGCGAATACGTGCAGAGAGCCAAAGTTTGGCTCCAAAATATTGCTCAGGCCTCGAAATTGGGATGTTTAGGATATTTAGAAAACTGCAGGGGAGTTTGTGCTAAATGTGACTAACTGCCGCTTTCAGGACTTGGCATATGTTGGGTATAAAAATTCGTAATATCAAACAGCGACTACATGCATAGAGCCAGAATTTGGCTCCAAATTATGGCTCAGGCCTCGAAATTGGGATGTTTGAGATATTTTGAAAACTGCAGGGAGGTTTGGAACAAATGTGACCAAACGCTGCTTTCAGTACTTGGCATATGTTGGTATAAAAAATCGCAATTTTAAACTGCGAATACGTGCAGAGAGCCAGAATTTGGCTCCAAAATATGACTCAGGCCTCGAAATTGGGAAGTTTGGGATATTTTGAAAACTGCAGGGGAGTTTGTGCAAAATGTGACTCACTGCCGCTTTCAGTACTTCGCATATGTTGGGAATAAAAAGTCGTAATATCAAACTGCGAATACGTGCAGAGAGCCAGAATTTGGCTCCAAAATATGGCTCAGGCCTCGATATTGGGATGTTTGGGATATTTTGAAAACTGCAGTTAGATTTGGGACAAATGTGACCAAACGCCACTTTCGGTACTTGGCATATGTTGGGTATAATAAGTCAATATTTCAAACTGCGAATACGTGCAGAGAGCCTGAATTTGGCTCCAAAATATGGCTCAGGCCTCGAAATTGGGATATTTTGGATATTTTGAAAACTGCAGGCAGGTTTGGGAGAAATGTGACCAAACGCCGCTTTCAGTCCTTCGCATATGTTGGGTAAAAAAAAGTCGTAATTTCAAACCGCGAATACGTGCAGAGAGCCAGAGTTTGGCTCCAAAATATTGCTCAGGCCTCGAAATTGGGATGTTTAGGATATTTAGAAAACTGCAGGGGAGTTTGTGCAAAATGTGACTCACTGCCGCTTTCAGGACTTGGCATATGTTGGGTATAAAAATTCGTAATATCAAACAGCGACTACATGCATAGAGCCAGAATTTGGCTCCAAATTATGGCTCAGGCCTCGAAATTGGGATGTTTGAGATATTTTGAAAACTGCAGGGAGGTTTGGAACAAATGTGACCAAACGCTGCTTTCAGTACTTGGCATAAGTTGGTATAAAAAATCGCAATTTTAAACTGCGAATATATGCATAGTGCCAGAATTTGGCTCCTAAATATGGCTCAGGCCTCGAAATTGGGATGTTTGGGATATTTTGAAAACTGCATGGGGGGTTTGGGACAAATGTGACCAAACGCTGCTTTCAGTACTTGGCATATTTTAGGTATGAAAATTCGCAATTTCAAACTGCGAATACGTGCAGAGAGCAAGAATTTGGCTCTAAAATATGGCTCAGGCTTCGAAATTGGGATATTTTGAAAACTGCAGGGGAGTTTGTGCAAAATGTGACTCACTGCCGCTTTCAGGACTTGGCATATGTTGGGTATAAAAAGTCGTAATATCAAAATGCGAATACGTGCAGAGAGCCAGAATTTGGCTCCAAAATATGGCTCAGGCCTCAAAATTGAGATGTTTGGGATATCTTGAAAACTGCAGGGGGGATTGGGACAAATGTGTCCAAACGCCGCTTTCAGTCCTTGGCATACATTGGGTATAAAAAGTCGTAAATTCAAACTGCGAATACGTGCAGATAGCCAGAATTTGGCTCCAAAATATGGCTCTGGCTTCAAAATTGGGATATTTGGGATATTTTAAAAGCTGCAGGGGAGTTTGTGCAAAATGTCACTCACTGCCGCTTTCAGGACTTGGCATATTTTGCTTATAAAAAAGTCGTAATTTCAAACTGCGAAGATGTGCATAGAGCTAGAATTTGGCTCCAAAATATGGCTCTGGCCTCGAAATTGGGATGTTTTGGATATTTTGAAAACTGCAGGGGAGTTTGTGCAAAATGTGACTCACTGCCGCTTTCAGTGCTTGGCATATGTTGGGTATAAAAAGTCGTAATATCAAACTGCGAATACGTGCAGAGAGCCAGAATTTGGCTCCAAAATATGGATCAGGCCTCGAAATTGGGATGTTTCGGATATTTTGTAAACTGCAGGGAGGTTTGGGACAAATGTGACCAAACGCCGCTTTCAGTACTTCGCATATGTTGGGTATAAAAATTCGTAATTTCAAACTGCGAATACGTGTATAGAGCCAGAATTTGGCTCCAAAATATAGCTCAGGCCTCGAAATTAGGATGTTTGGGATATTTTGAAATTTGCAGGGAAGTTTGGGACAAATATGACCAAACGCCGCTTTCAGTACTTGGCATATGTTGGGTATAGAAAAGTCGCAATTTCAAACTGCGAATACGTGCAGAGAGCCAGAATTTGGCTACAAAATATGGCTCAGGCCTGGAAATTGGGATGTTTGGGATATTTTGAAATTTGCAGGGGAGTTTGGGACAAATATGACCAAACGCCGCTTTCAGTACTTGGCATATGTTGGGTATAAAAAAGTCGCAATTTCAAACCGCGAATACGTGCAGAGAGCCAGAAATTGGCTCCAAAATATGACTCAGGCCTCGAAATTGGGATATTTGGGATATTTCGAAAACTGCAGGGGAGTTTGTGTAAAATGTGACTCACTGCCGCTTTCAGGACTTGGCATATGTTGGGTATAAAAAGTCGTAATATGAAAATGCGAATACGTGCAGAGAGCCAGAATTTGGCTCCAAATATGGCTCATTCCTCGAAATTGGGATATTTGGGATATTTTGAAAACTGCAGGGGAGTTTGTGCAAAATGTGACTCACTGCCGCTTTCAGTACTTTGCATATGTTGGGTATAAAAAGTCGTAATATCAAACTGCGAATACGTGCAGAGAGCCAGAATTTGGCTACGAAATATGGCTCAGGGCTTGAAATTGGGATGTTTGGGATATTTTGAAAACTGCAGGGAGGTTTGGAACAAATGTGACAAAATGCCGCTTTCAGAACTTGGCATATGTTGGGTATAAAAAGTTGTAATTTTAAACAGGGTATTCGTGCAGAAAGGCAGAATATGGCTCAGGCCTCGAAATTGGGATATTTGCGATATTTTGAAAGCTGCATGGGAGTTTGTGCAAAATGGGACTCACTGCCGCTTTCAGTACTTGTCATATGTTAGGTATAAAAAGTCGTAATTTCAAACTGCGAATACGTGCATAGAGCCAGAATTTGGCTCCAAAATATGGCTCAGGCCTCGAAATTGGGATGTTTGGGATATTTTGAAAGCTGCATGGGGGGTTTGGGACAAATGTGACCAAACGCTGCTTTCAGTACTTGGCATATGTTGGGTATGAAAAGTCGCAATTTCAAACTGCGAATACGTGCAGAGAGCCTGAATTTGGCTCCAAAATATGGCTCAGGCCTCGAAATTGGGATGTTTGGGAGATTTTAAAAACTGCAGGGGGGATTGGGACAAATGTGACCAAACGCCGCTTTTAGTACTTGGCTTATGTTGGGTATAAAAAGTCGTTATTTTAAACTGCGAATACGAGCAGAGAGCCAGAATTTGACTCCAAAATATGGCTCAGGCCTCGAAATTGGGATATTTGAGATATTCTGGAAACTGCAGGGGAGTTTGTGCAAAATGTGACTCACTGCCGCATTCAGTACATGGCATATGTTGGGTATAAAAATTCGTAATTTCAAACTGCGAATACATGCAGATAGCCAGAATTTGGATCCAAAATATTGCTCAATCCTCGAAATTGGGATATTTTGAAAACTGCAGGGGAGTTTGTGCAAAATGTGACTCACTGCCGCTTTCAGTACTTGGCGTATGTTGGGTATAAAAATTCGTTATTTCAAACTGCGAATACGTGCAGAGAGCCAGAATTTGGCTCCAAAATATGGCTCTGGCCTCAAAATTGGGATATTTTGGATATTTTAAAAACTGCAGAGGAGTTTGTGCAAAATGTGACTCACTGCCGCTTTCAGGACTTGGCATATGTTGGGTATAAAAAGTCGTAATATCAAAATGCGAATACGTGCAGAGAGCCAGAATTTGGCTCCAAAATATGGCTCAGGCCTCAAAATTGAGATGTTTGGGATATCTTGAAAACTGCAGGGGGGATTGGGACAAATGTGTCCAAACGCCGCTTTCAGTCCTTGGCATACATTGGGTATAAAAAGTCGTAAATTCAAACTGCGAATACGTGCAGATAGCCAGAATTTGGCTCCAAAATATGGCTCTGGCTTCAAAATTGGGATATTTGGGATATTTTAAAAGCTGCAGGGGAGTTTGTGCAAAATGTCACTCACTGCCGCTTTCAGGACTTGGCATATTTTGCTTATAAAAAAGTCGTAATTTCAAACTGCGAAGATGTGCATAGAGCTAGAATTTGGCTCCAAAATATGGCTCTGGCCTCGAAATTGGGATGTTTTGGATATTTTGAAAACTGCAGGGGAGTTTGTGCAAAATGTGACTCACTGCCGCTTTCAGTGCTTGGCATATGTTGGGTATAAAAAGTCGTAATATCAAACTGCGAATACGTGCAGAGAGCCAGAATTTGGCTCCAAAATATGGATCAGGCCTCGAAATTGGGATGTTTCGGATATTTTGTAAACTGCAGGGAGGTTTGGGACAAATGTGACCAAACGCCGCTTTCAGTACTTCGCATATGTTGGGTATAAAAATTCGTAATTTCAAACTGCGAATACGTGTATAGAGCCAGAATTTGGCTCCAAAATATAGCTCAGGCCTCGAAATTAGGATGTTTGGGATATTTTGAAATTTGCAGGGAAGTTTGGGACAAATATGACCAAACGCCGCTTTCAGTACTTGGCATATGTTGGGTATAGAAAAGTCGCAATTTCAAACTGCGAATACGTGCAGAGAGCCAGAATTTGGCTACAAAATATGGCTCAGGCCTGGAAATTGGGATGTTTGGGATATTTTGAAATTTGCAGGGGAGTTTGGGACAAATATGACCAAACGCCGCTTTCAGTACTTGGCATATGTTGGGTATAAAAAAGTCGCAATTTCAAACCGCGAATACGTGCAGAGAGCCAGAAATTGGCTCCAAAATATGACTCAGGCCTCGAAATTGGGATATTTGGGATATTTCGAAAACTGCAGGGGAGTTTGTGTAAAATGTGACTCACTGCCGCTTTCAGGACTTGGCATATGTTGGGTATAAAAAGTCGTAATATGAAAATGCGAATACGTGCAGAGAGCCAGAATTTGGCTCCAAATATGGCTCATTCCTCGAAATTGGGATATTTGGGATATTTTGAAAACTGCAGGGGAGTTTGTGCAAAATGTGACTCACTGCCGCTTTCAGTACTTTGCATATGTTGGGTATAAAAAGTCGTAATATCAAACTGCGAATACGTGCAGAGAGCCAGAATTTGGCTACGAAATATGGCTCAGAGCTTGAAATTGGGATGTTTGGGATATTTTGAAAACTGCAGGGAGGTTTGGAACAAATGTGACAAAATGCCGCTTTCAGAACTTGGCATATGTTGGGTATAAAAAGTTGTAATTTTAAACAGGGTATTCGTGCAGAAAGGCAGAATATGGCTCAGGCCTCGAAATTGGGATATTTGCGATATTTTGAAAGCTGCATGGGAGTTTGTGCAAAATGGGACTCACTGCCGCTTTCAGTACTTGTCATATGTTAGGTATAAAAAGTCGTAATTTCAAACTGCGAATACGTGCATAGAGCCAGAATTTGGCTCCAAAATATGGCTCAGGCCTCGAAATTGGGATGTTTGGGATATTTTGAAAGCTGCATGGGGGGTTTGGGACAAATGTGACCAAACGCTGCTTTCAGTACTTGGCATATGTTGGGTATGAAAAGTCGCAATTTCAAACTGCGAATACGTGCAGAGAGCCTGAATTTGGCTCCAAAATATGGCTCAGGCCTCGAAATTGGGATGTTTGGGAGATTTTAAAAACTGCAGGGGGGATTGGGACAAATGTGACCAAACGCCGCTTTTAGTACTTGGCTTATGTTGGGTATAAAAAGTCGTTATTTTAAACTGCGAATACGAGCAGAGAGCCAGAATTTGACTCCAAAATATGGCTCAGGCCTCGAAATTGGGATATTTGAGATATTCTGGAAACTGCAGGGGAGTTTGTGCAAAATGTGACTCACTGCCGCATTCAGTACTTGGCATATGTTGGGTATAAAAATTCGTAATTTCAAACTGCGAATACATGCAGATAGCCAGAATTTGGATCCAAAATATTGCTCAATCCTCGAAATTGGGATATTTTGAAAACTGCAGGGGAGTTTGTGCAAAATGTGACTCACTGCCGCTTTCAGTACTTGGCGTATGTTGGGTATAAAAATTCGTTATTTCAAACTGCGAATACGTGCAGAGAGCCAGAATTTGGCTCCAAAATATGGCTCTGGCCTCAAAATTGGGATATTTTGGATATTTTAAAAACTGCAGAGGAGTTTGTGCAAAATGTCACTCACTGCCGCTTTCAGGACTTGGCATATTTTGCCTATAAAAAGTCGTAATTTCAAACTGCGAATATGTGCATAGCGCCAGAATTTGGCTCCAAAATATGGCTCTGGCCTCGAAATTGGGATGTTTGGGATATTTTGAAAACTGCAGGGGAGTTTGTGCAAAATGTGACTCACTGCCGCTTTCAGTACTTGGCATATGTTGGTTATAAAAAGTCGTAATATCAAACTGCGAATACGTGCAGAGAGCCAGAATTTGGCTCCAAAATATGGATCAGGCCTCGAAATTGGGATATTTGGGATATTTTGAAAACTGCAGGGAGGTTTGGGACAAATGTGACCAAATGCCGCTTTCAGTACTTGGCATATGTTGGGTATAAAAATTCATTATTTCAAACTGCGAATACGTGCAGAGAGCCAGAATTTGGCTCCAAAATATGGCTCAGGCCTCGAAGTTGGGATAATTGGGATATTTCGAAAACTGCAGGGGAGTTTGTGCAAAATGTGACTCACTGCCGCTTTCAGTACTTGGCATATGTTAGGTATAAAAAGTCGTAATTTCAAACTGAGAATACGTGCAGTGCCAGAATTTGGTTCCAAAATATGGATCAGGCCTCGAAATCTGGATATTTGGGATATTTTGAAAACTGCAGGGGAGTTTGGGACAAATTTGACCAAATGCCGATTTTAGTACATGGCATATGTTGAGTATAAAAAAGTCGCAATTTCAAACTGCGAATACGTGCAGAAAGCCAGAATTTGGCTCCAAAATATGGCTCAGGCCTCGAAATTTTGATGTTTGGGATATTTTGAAAACTGCAGATGAGTTTGAGACATATATGACCAAACGCCGCTTTCAGTACTTGGCATATGTTGGGTATAAAAGTCGTAATTTCAAACTGCGAATACGTGCAGAGAGCCTGAATTTGGCTCCAAAATATGGCTCAGGCCTCGAAATCGGGATGTTTGGAAGATTTTGAAAACTGCAGAGTGGATTGGGACAAATGTGACCAAATGCCGCTTTCAGTACTTGGCATATGTTGGGTATAAAAAGTCGTAATTTTAAACTGCGAATACGTGCAGATAGCGAGTATTTGGTTCCAAAGTATGGCTCAGGTCTCGAAATTGGGATATTTGGGATATTTTGAAAACTGCAGAGGAGTTTGTGCAAAATATGACTCACTGCCGCTTTCAGTACTTGGCATATGTTTGGTATAAAAAGTCGTAATTTCAAACTGCAAATACGTGCATAGAGCCAGAATTTGGCTCAAAAATATGGCTCAGGCCTCGAAATAGGGATGTTTGGGACATTTTTGAAAATTGTAGGGGAGTTTGGGACAAATATGACCAAACGCCGCTTTCAGTACTTGGCAGAATTTGGGTATAAAAAAGTCGCAATATCAAACTGCGAATACGTGCAGAGAGCCAGAATTTGGCTCCAAAATATGGCTCAGGCCTCGAAATTGGGATATTTTGAAAACTGCAGTGGAGTTTGTGCAAAATGTGACTCACTGCGCTTTCAGTACTTGAAATATGTTGGGTATAAAAAAGTCGCAATTTCAAACTGCGAATACGTGCAGAGAGCCAGAATTTGGCTCCAAAATATGGCTCAGGCCTCGAAATTGGGATGTTTGGGATATTTTAAAAACTGCAGGGGAGTTTGGGACAAATATGACCAAACGCCGCTTTCAGTACTTCGCATATGTTGGGTATAAAAATTCGTAATTTCAAACTGCGAATACGTGCAGAGAGCCTGAATTTGGCTCCAAAATATGGCTCAGGCCTCGAAATTGAGATGTTTGGGATATTTTGAAATCTGCAGGGGGGGATTGGGACAAATGTGTCCAAACGCTGCTTTCGGTACTTGGCATATGTTGGGTATAAAAAGTCGTAATATCAAACTGCGAATACGTGCAGAGAGCCAGAATTTGGCTCCAAAATATGGCTCAGGCCTTGAAATTGGGATGTTTGGGATATTTTGAAAACTGCAGGGAGGTTTGGGACAAATGTGACAAAACGCCGCTTTCAGAACTTGGCATATGTTGGGTATAAAAAGTCGTAATTTCAAACTGCGAATACATGCAGATAGCCAGAATTTGGATCCAAAATATTGCTCAATCCTCGAAATTGGGATATTTTGAAAACTGCTGGGGAGTTTGTGCAAAATGTGACTCACTGCCGCTTTCAGTACTTGGCGTATGTTGGGTATAAAAATTCGTTATTTCAAACTGCGAATACGTGCAGAGAGCCAGAATTTGGCTCCAAAATATGGCTCTGGCCTCAAAATTGGGATATTTTGGATATTTTAAAAACTGCAGAGGAGTTTGTGCAAAATGTCACTCACTGCCGCTTTCAGGACTTGGCATATTTTGCCTATAAAAAGTCGTAATTTCAAACTGCGAATATGTGCATAGAGCCAGAATTTGGCTCCAAAATATGGCTCTGGCCTCGAAATTGGGATGTTTGGGATATTTTGAAAACTGCAGGGGAGTTTGTGCAAAATGTGACTCACTGCCGCTTTCAGTACTTGGCATATGTTGGTTATAAAAAGTCGTAATATCAAACTGCGAATACGTGCAGAGAGCCAGAATTTGGCTCCAAAATATGGATCAGGCCTCGAAATTGGGATATTTGGGATATTTTGAAAACTGCAGGGAGGTTTGGGACAAATGTGACCAAATGCCGCTTTCAGTACTTGGCATATGTTGGGTATAAAAATTCATTATTTCAAACTGCGAATACGTGCAGAGAGCCAGAATTTGGCTCCAAAATATGGCTCAGGCCTCGAAGTTGGGATAATTGGGATATTTCGAAAACTGCAGGGGAGTTTGTGCAAAATGTGACTCACTGCCGCTTTCAGTACTTGGCATATGTTAGGTATAAAAAGTCGTAATTTCAAACTGAGAATACGTGCAGTGCCAGAATTTGGTTCCAAAATATGGATCAGGCCTCGAAATCTGGATATTTGGGATATTTTGAAAACTGCAGGGGAGTTTGGGACAAATTTGACCAAATGCCGATTTTAGTACATGGCATATGTTGAGTATAAAAAAGTCGCAATTTCAAACTGCGAATACGTGCAGAAAGCCAGAATTTGGCTCCAAAATATGGCTCAGGCCTCGAAATTTTGATGTTTGGGATATTTTGAAAACTGCAGATGAGTTTGAGACATATATGACCAAACGCCGCTTTCAGTACTTGGCATATGTTGGGTATAAAAGTCGTAATTTCAAACTGCGAATACGTGCAGAGAGCCTGAATTTGGCTCCAAAATATGGCTCAGGCCTCGAAATCGGGATGTTTGGAAGATTTTGAAAACTGCAGAGTGGATTGGGACAAATGTGACCAAATGCCGCTTTCAGTACTTGGCATATGTTGGGTATAAAAAGTCGTAATTTTAAACTGCGAATACGTGCAGATAGCGAGTATTTGGTTCCAAAGTATGGCTCAGGTCTCGAAATTGGGATATTTGGGATATTTTGAAAACTGCAGAGGAGTTTGTGCAAAATATGACTCACTGCCGCTTTCAGTACTTGGCATATGTTTGGTATAAAAAGTCGTAATTTCAAACTGCAAATACGTGCATAGAGCCAGAATTTGGCTCAAAAATATGGCTCAGGCCTCGAAATAGGGATGTTTGGGACATTTTTGAAAATTGTAGGGGAGTTTGGGACAAATATGACCAAACGCCGCTTTCAGTACTTGGCAGAATTTGGGTATAAAAAAGTCGCAATATCAAACTGCGAATACGTGCAGAGAGCCAGAATTTGGCTCCAAAATATGGCTCAGGCCTCGAAATTGGGATATTTTGAAAACTGCAGTGGAGTTTGTGCAAAATGTGACTCACTGCCTTTCAGTACTTGAAATATGTTGGGTATAAAAAAGTCGCAATTTCAAACTGCGAATACGTGCAGAGAGCCAGAATTTGGCTCCAAAATATGGCTCAGGCCTCGAAATTGGGATGTTTGGGATATTTTAAAAACTGCAGGGGAGTTTGGGACAAATATGACCAAACGCCGCTTTCAGTACTTCGCATATGTTGGGTATAAAAATTCGTAATTTCAAACTGCGAATACGTGCAGAGAGCCTGAATTTGGCTCCAAAATATGGCTCAGGCCTCGAAATTGAGATGTTTGGGATATTTTGAAATCTGCAGGGGGGGATTGGGACAAATGTGTCCAAACGCTGCTTTCGGTACTTGGCATATGTTGGGTATAAAAAGTCGTAATATCAAACTGCGAATACGTGCAGAGAGCCAGAATTTGGCTCCAAAATATGGCTCAGGCCTTGAAATTGGGATGTTTGGGATATTTTGAAAACTGCAGGGAGGTTTGGGACAAATGTGACAAAACGCCGCTTTCAGAACTTGGCATATGTTGGGTATAAAAAGTCGTAATTTCAAACTGCGAATACGTGCATAGAGCCAGAATTTGGCTCCAAAATATGGCTCAGGCCTCGAAATTGGGATGTTTGGGATATTTTGAAAACTGCATTCGGGGTTTGGGACAAATGTGACCAAACGCCGCTTTCAGTACTTGGCATATTTTGGGTATGAAAAGTCGCAATTTCAAACTGCGAATACGTGCAGAGAGCCTGAATTTGGCTCCAAAATATGGCTCAGGCCTCAAAATTGGGATGTTTGGGATATTTTGAAAACTGCAGGGAGGTTTGGGACAAATGTGACCAAACGCCGCTTTCAGTACTTCGAATAGGTTGGGTATAAAAAAGTCGTAATTTCAAACTTCGAATACATGCAGAGAGCCAGAATTTCGCTCCAAAATATGGCTCAGGCCTTGAAATTTGGATATTTGGGATATTTTGAAAACTGCAGGTGAGTTTGTGCAAAATGTGACTCACTGCCGCTTTCAGTACTTGGCATATGTTGGGTATAAAAAGTCGTAATTTCAAACTGAGAATACGTGCAGAGAGCCAGAATTTGGTTCCAAAATATGGCTCAGGCCTCGAAATCTGGATATTTGGGATATTTTGAAAACTGCAGGGGAGTTTGGGACAAATATGACCAAACGCCAATTTCAGTACATGGCATATGTTGAGTATAAAAAAGTCGCAATTTCAAACTGCGAATACGTGCAGAGAGCCAGAATTTGGCTCCAAAATATGGCTCAGGCCTCGAAATTTTGATGTTTGGGATATTTTGAAAACTGCAGGTGAGTTTGGGACATATATGACCAAACGCCGCTTTCAGTACTTGGCATATGTTGGGTATAAAAGTCGTAATTTCAAACTGCGAATACGTGCAGAGAGCCTGAATTTGGCTCCAAAATATGGCTCAGGCCTCGAAATTGGGATGTTTGGGAGATTTTGAAAACTGCAGAGGGGATTGGGACAAATGTGACCAAACGCCGCTTTCAGTACTTGGCTTATGTTGGGTATAAAAAGTCGTTATTTTAAACTGCGAATACGAGCAGAGAGACAGAATTTGACTCCAAAATATGGCTCAGGTCTCGAAATTGGGATATTTGAGATATTTTGAAAACTGCAGAGGAGTTTGTGCAAAATGTGACTCACTGCCACATTTAGTACTTGGCATATGTTGGGTATAAAAATTCGTAATTTCAAACTGCGAATACGTGCAGATAGCCAGAATTTGGTTCCAAAATATGGCTCAGGTCTCGAAATTGGGGTATTTGGGATATTTTGAAAACTGCAGAGGAGTTTGTGCAAAATATGACTCACTGCCACTTTCAGTACTTGGCATATGTTTGGTATAAAAAGTCGTAATTTCAAACTGCAAATACGTGCATAGAGCCAGAATTTGGCTCAAAAATATGGCTCAGGCCTCGAAATAGGGATGTTTGGGACATTTTGAAAATTGCAGGGGAGTTTGGGACAAATATGACCAAACGCTGCTTTCAGTACTTGGCTTATGTTGGGTATAAAAAGTCGTTATTTTAAACTACGAATACGTGCAGAGAGACAGAATTTGACTCCAAAATATGGCTCAGGTCTCGAAATTGGGATATTTGAGATATTTTGAAAACTGCAGAGGAGTTTGTGCAAAATGTGACTCACTGCCGCTTTCAGTACTTGGCATATGTTTGGTATAAAAAGTCGCAATTTCAAACTGCGAATACGTGCAGAGAGCAAAAATTTGGCTCCAAAATATGGCTCAGGCCTCGAAATTGGGATATTTTGAAAACTGCAGGGGAGTTTGTGCAAAATGTGACTCACTGCCGCTTTCAGTACTTGACATATGTTGGGTATAAAAAGTCGTAATATCAAACTGCGAATACGTGCAGAGAGCCAGAATTTGGCTCCAAAATATGGATCAGGCCTCGAAATTGGGATGTTTGGGTTATTTTGAAAACTGCAGGGAGGTTTGGGACAAATGTGACCAAACGCCGCTTTCAGTACTTCGCATATGTTTGGTATAAAAAGTCGTAATTTCAAACTGCGAATACGTCCATAGAGCCAGAATTTGGCTCCAAAATATAGCTCAGGCCTCGAAATTGGGATGTTTGGGATATTTTGAAAATTGCAGGGAAGTTTGGGACAAATATGACCAAACGCCGCTTTCAATACTTGCCATATGTTATGTATAAAAAAGTCGCAATTTCAAACTGCGAATACGTGCAGAGTGCCAGAAATTGGCTCCAAAATATGACTCAGACTTCGAAATTGGGATATTTGGGATATTTCGAAAACTGCAGGGGAGTTTGTGTAAAATGTGACTCACTGCCGCTTTCAGGACTTTGCATATGTTGGGTATAAAAAGTCGTAATATCAAAATGCGAATACGTGCAGAGAGCCAGAATTTGGCTCCAAAATATGGCTCAGGCCTCGAAATTGGGATGTTTGGGATATTTTGAAAACTGCATTGGGGGGTTTGGGACAAATGTGACCAAACGCCGCTTTCAGTACTTGGCATATGTTGGGTATGAAAAGTCGCAATTTCAAACTGCGAATACGTGCAGAGAGCCTGAATTTTTCTCCAAAATATGGCACAGGCCTCGAAATTGGGATGTTTGAGATATTTTTAAAACTGCAGGGAGGTTTGGGACAAATGTGACCAAACGCTGCTTTCAGTACTTGGCATATGTTGGGTATAAAAAAGTCGCAATTTCAAACTGCGAATACGTGCAGATATCCAGAATTTGGCTCCAAAATATGGCTCAGGCCTCGAAACTAGGATATTTGGGATATTTCGAAAACTGCAGGGAAGTTTGTGCAAAATGTGACTCACTGCTGCGTCCAGTACTTTGCATATGTTCGGTATAAAAAGTCGTAATATCAAACTGCGAATACGTGCCGAGAGCCAGAATTTCGCTCAAAAATATGGCTCAGGCCTCGAAATTTGGATATTTGGGATATTTCGAAAACTGCAGGGGAGTTTGTGCAAAATGTGACTCACTGCTGCTTTCAGGACTTGGCATATGTTGGGTATAAAAAGTCGTAATATCAAACTGCGAATACGTGCATAGAGCAAGAATTTGTCTCCAAAAATGGCTCAAGCCTAGAAATTGGGATGTTTGGGATATTTTGAAAACTGGAGGGAGGTTTGGGACAAATGTGACCAAACGCCGCTTTCAGTCCTTCGCATATGTTGGGTATAAAAAGGCGTAATATCAAACTGCGAATACGTGCATAGAGCCAGAATTTGGCTCCAAAATATGGGTCAGGCCTCGATATTGGGATATTTGGGATATTTTGAAAACTGCAGGGAGGTTTGGGACATATGTGACCAAACGCCGCTTTCAGTCCTTCGCATATGTTGGGTATAAAAAAATCGTAATTTCAAACTGCGAATACGTGCAGAGAGCCAGAATTTGGCTCCAAAATATTGCTCAGGCCTCGAAATTGGGATGTTTAGGATATTTTGAAAACTGCAGGGGAGTTTGTGCAAAATGTGACTCACTGCCGCTTTCAGTACTTAGCATATGTTGGGAATAAAAAGTCGTAATATCAAACTGCGAATACGTGCAGAGAGCCAGAATTTGGCTCCAAAATACGGCTCAGGCCTCGATATTGGGATGTTTGGGATAATTTGAAAACTGCAGTTAGATTTGGGACAAATGTGACCAAACGCCACTTTCAGTACTTGGCATATGTTGGGTATAAAAAGTCAATATTTCAAACTGCGAATACGTGCAGAGAGCCTGAATTTGGCTCCAAAATATGGCTCAGGCCTCGAAATTGGGATATTTTGGATATTTTGAAAACTGCAGGGAGGTTTGGGACAAATGTGACCAAACGCCGCTTTCAGTCCTTCGCATATGTTGGGTAAAAAAAAGTCGTAATTTCAAACCGCGAATACGTGCAGAGAGCCAAAGTTTGGCTCCAAAATATTGCTCAGGCCTCGAAATTGGGATGTTTAGGATATTTAGAAAACTGCAGGGGAGTTTGTGCAAAATGTGACTCACTGCCGCTTTCAGGACTTGGCATATGTTGGGTATAAAAATTCGTAATATCAAACAGCGACTACATGCATAGAGCCAGAATTTGGCTCCAAATTATGGCTCAGGCCTCGAAATTGGGATGTTTGAGATATTTTGAAAACTGCAGGGAGGTTTGGAACAAATGTGACCAAACGCTGCTTTCAGTACTTGGCATATGTTGGTATAAAAAATCGCAATTTTAAACTGCGAATACGTGCAGAGAGCCAGAATTTGGCTCCAAAATATGACTCAGGCCTCGAAATTGGGAAGTTTGGGATATTTTGAAAACTGCAGGGGAGTTTGTGCAAAATGTGACTCACTGCCGCTTTCAGTACTTCGCATATGTTGGGAATAAAAAGTCGTAATATCAAACTGCGAATACGTGCAGAGAGCCAGAATTTGGCTCCAAAATATGGCTCAGGCCTCGATATTGGGATGTTTGGGATATTTTGAAAACTGCAGTTAGATTTGGGACAAATGTGACCAAACGCCACTTTCGGTACTTGGCATATGTTGGGTATAATAAGTCAATATTTCAAACTGCGAATACGTGCAGAGAGCCTGAATTTGGCTCCAAAATATGGCTCAGGCCTCGAAATTGGAATATTTTGGATATTTTGAAAACTGCAGGGAGGTTTGGGAGAAATGTGACCAAACGCCGCTTTCAGTCCTTCGCATATGTTGGGTAAAAAAAAGTCGTAATTTCAAACCGCGAATACGTGCAGAGAGCCAGAGTTTGGCTCCAAAATATTGCTCAGGCCTCGAAATTGGGATGTTTAGGATATTTAGAAAACTGCAGGGGAGTTTGTGCAAAATGTGACTCACTGCCGCTTTCAGGACTTGGCTTATGTTGGGTATAAAAATTCGTAATATCAAACAGCGACTACATGCATAGAGCCAGAATTTGGCTCCAAATTATGGCTCAGGCCTCGAAATTGGGATGTTTGAGATATTTTGAAAACTGCAGGGAGGTTTGGAACAAATGTGACCAAACGCTGCTTTCAGTACTTGGCATATGTTGGTATAAAAAATCGCAATTTTAAACTGCGAATATATGCATAGAGCCAGAATTTGGCTCCTAAATATGGCTCAGGCCTCGAAATTGGGATGTTTGGGATATTTTGAAAACTGCATGGGGGGTTTGGGACAAATGTGACCAAACGCTGCTTTCAGTACTTGGCATATTTTAGGTATGAAAATTCGCAATTTCAAACTGCGAATACGTGCAGAGAGCAAGAATTTGGCTCTAAAATATGGCTCAGGCTTCGAAATTGGGATATTTTGAAAACTGCAGGGGAGTTTGTGCAAAATGTGACTCACTGCCGCTTTCAGGACTTGGCATATGTTGGGTATAAAAAGTCGTAATATCAAAATGCGAATACGTGCAGAGAGCCAGAATTTGGCTCCAAAATATGGCTCAGGCCTCAAAATTGAGATGTTTGGGATATCTTGAAAACTGCAGGGGGGATTGGGACAAATGTGTCCAAACGCCGCTTTCAGTCCTTGGCATACATTGGGTATAAAAAGTCGTAAATTCAAACTGCGAATACGTGCAGATAGCCAGAATTTGGCTCCAAAATATGGCTCTGGCTTCAAAATTGGGATATTTGGGATATTTTAAAAGCTGCAGGGGAGTTTGTGCAAAATGTCACTCACTGCCGCTTTCAGGACTTGGCATATTTTGCTTATAAAAAAGTCGTAATTTCAAACTGCGAAGATGTGCATAGAGCTAGAATTTGGCTCCAAAATATGGCTCTGGCCTCGAAATTGGGATGTTTTGGATATTTTGAAAACTGCAGGGGAGTTTGTGCAAAATGTGACTCACTGCCGCTTTCAGTGCTTGGCATATGTTGGGTATAAAAAGTCGTAATATCAAACTGCGAATACGTGCAGAGAGCCAGAATTTGGCTCCAAAATATGGATCAGGCCTCGAAATTGGGATGTTTCGGATATTTTGTAAACTGCAGGGAGGTTTGGGACAAATGTGACCAAACGCCGCTTTCAGTACTTCGCATATGTTGGGTATAAAAATTCGTAATTTCAAACTGCGAATACGTGTATAGAGCCAGAATTTGGCTCCAAAATATGGCTCAGGCCTCGAAATTAGGATGTTTGGGATATTTTGAAATTTGCAGGGAAGTTTGGGACAAATATGACCAAACGCCACTTTCAGTACTTGGCATATGTTGGGTATAGAAAAGTCGCAATTTCAAACTGCGAATACGTGCAGAGAGCCAGAATTTGGCTACAAAATATGGCTCAGGCCTGGAAACTGGGATGTTTGGGATATTTTGAAATTTGCAGGGGAGTTTGGGACAAATATGACCAAACGCCGCTTTCAGTACTTGGCATATGTTGGGTATAAAAAAGTCGCAATTTCAAACCGCGAATACGTGCAGAGAGCCAGAAATTGGCTCCAAAATATGACTCAGGCCTCGAAATTGGGATATTTGGGATATTTCGAAAACTGCAGGGGAGTTTGTGTAAAATGTGACTCACTGCCGCTTTCAGGACTTGGCATATGTTGGGTATAAAAAGTCGTAATATGAAAATGCGAATACGTGCAGAGAGCCAGAATTTGGCTCCAAATATGGCTCATTCCTCGAAATTGGGATATTTGGGATATTTTGAAAACTGCAGGGGAGTTTGTGCAAAATGTGACTCACTGCCGCTTTCAGTACTTTGCATATGTTGGGTATAAAAAGTCGTAATATCAAACTGCGAATACGTGCAGAGAGCCAGAATTTGGCTACGAAATATGGCTCAGGGCTTGAAATTGGGATGTTTGGGATATTTTGAAAACTGCAGGGAGGTTTGGAACAAATGTGACAAAATGCCGCTTTCAGAACTTGGCATATGTTGGGTATAAAAAGTTGTAATTTTAAACAGGGTATTCGTGCAGAAAGGCAGAATATGGCTCAGGCCTCGAAATTGGGATATTTGCGATATTTTGAAAGCTGCATGGGAGTTTGTGCAAAATGGGACTCACTGCCGCTTTCAGTACTTGTCATATGTTAGGTATAAAAAGTCGTAATTTCAAACTGCGAATACGTGCATAGAGCCAGAATTTGGCTCCAAAATATGGCTCAGGCCTCGAAATTGGGATGTTTGGGATATTTTGAAAGCTGCATGGGGGGTTTGGGACAAATGTGACCAAACGCTGCTTTCAGTACTTGGCATATGTTGGGTATGAAAAGTCGCAATTTCAAACTGCGAATACGTGCAGAGAGCCTGAATTTGGCTCCAAAATATGGCTCAGGCCTCGAAATTGGGATGTTTTGGAGATTTTAAAAACTGCAGGGGGATTGGGACAAATGTGACCAAACGCCGCTTTTAGTACTTGGCTTATGTTGGGTATAAAAAGTCGTTATTTTAAACTGCGAATACGAGCAGAGAGCCAGAATTTGACTCCAAAATATGGCTCAGGCCTCGAAATTGGGATATTTGAGATATTCTGGAAACTGCAGGGGAGTTTGTGCAAAATGTGACTCACTGCCGCATTCAGTACTTGGCATATGTTGGGTATAAAAATTCGTAATTTCAAACTGCGAATACATGCAGATAGCCAGAATTTGGATCCAAAATATTGCTCAATCCTCGAAATTGGGATATTTTGAAAACTGCAGGGGAGTTTGTGCAAAATGTGACTCACTGCCGCTTTCAGTACTTGGCGTATGTTGGGTATAAAAATTCGTTATTTCAAACTGCGAATACGTGCAGAGAGCCAGAATTTGGCTCCAAAATATGGCTCTGGCCTCAAAATTGGGATATTTTGGATATTTTAAAAACTGCAGAGGAGTTTGTGCAAAATGTCACTCACTGCCGCTTTCAGGACTTGGCATATTTTGCCTATAAAAAGTCGTAATTTCAAACTGCGAATATGTGCATAGAGCCAGAATTTGGCTCCAAAATATGGCTCTGGCCTCGAAATTGGGATGTTTGGGATATTTTGAAAACTGCAGGGGAGTTTGTGCAAAATGTGACTCACTGCCGCTTTCAGTACTTGGCATATGTTGGTTATAAAAAGTCGTAATATCAAACTGCGAATACGTGCAGAGAGCCAGAATTTGGCTCCAAAATATGGATCAGGCCTCGAAATTGGGATATTTGGGATATTTTGAAAACTGCAGGGAGGTTTGGGACAAATGTGACCAAATGCCGCTTTCAGTACTTGGCATATGTTGGGTATAAAAATTCATTATTTCAAACTGCGAATACGGGCAGAGAGCCAGAATTTGGCTCCAAAATATGGCTCAGGCCTCGAAGTTGGGATAATTGGGATATTTCGAAAACTGCAGGGGAGTTTGTGCAAAATGTGACTCACTGCCGCTTTCAGTACTTGGCATATGTTAGGTATAAAAAGTCGTAATTTCAAACTGAGAATACGTGCAGTGCCAGAATTTGGTTCCAAAATATGGATCAGGCCTCGAAATCTGGATATTTGGGATATTTTGAAAACTGCAGGGGAGTTTGGGACAAATTTGACCAAATGCCGATTTTAGTACATGGCATATGTTGAGTATAAAAAAGTCGCAATTTCAAACTGCGAATACGTGCAGAAAGCCAGAATTTGGCTCCAAAATATGGCTCAGGCCTCGAAATTTTGATGTTTGGGATATTTTGAAAACTGCAGATGAGTTTGAGACATATATGACCAAACGCCGCTTTCAGTACTTGGCATATGTTGGGTATAAAAGTCGTAATTTCAAACTGCGAATACGTGCAGAGAGCCTGAATTTGGCTCCAAAATATGGCTCAGGCCTCGAAATCGGGATGTTTGGAAGATTTTGAAAACTGCAGAGTGGATTGGGACAAATGTGACCAAATGCCGCTTTCAGTACTTGGCATATGTTGGGTATAAAAAGTCGTAATTTTAAACTGCGAATACGTGCAGATAGCGAGAATTTGGTTCCAAAGTATGGCTCAGGTCTCGAAATTGGGATATTTGGGATATTTTGAAAACTGCAGAGGAGTTTGTGCAAAATATGACTCACTGCCGCTTTCAGTACTTGGCATATGTTTGGTATAAAAAGTCGTAATTTCAAACTGCAAATACGTGCATAGAGCCAGAATTTGGCTCAAAAATATGGCTCAGGCCTCGAAATAGGGATGTTTGGGACATTTTTGAAAATTGTAGGGGAGTTTGGGACAAATATGACCAAACGCCGCTTTCAGTACTTGGCAGAATTTGGGTATAAAAAAGTCGCAATATCAAACTGCGAATACGTGCAGAGAGCCAGAATTTGGCTCCAAAATATGGCTCAGGCCTCGAAATTGGGATATTTTGAAAACTGCAGTGGAGTTTGTGCAAAATGTGACTCACTGCGCTTTCAGTACTTGAAATATGTTGGGTATAAAAAAGTCGCAATTTCAAACTGCGAATACGTGCAGAGAGCCAGAATTTGGCTCCAAAATATGGCTCAGGCCTCGAAATTGGGATGTTTGGGATATTTTAAAAACTGCAGGGGAGTTTGGGACAAATATGACCAAACGCCGCTTTCAGTACTTCGCATATGTTGGGTATAAAAATTCGTAATTTCAAACTGCGAATACGTGCAGAGAGCCTGAATTTGGCTCCAAAATATGGCTCAGGCCTCGAAATTGAGATGTTTGGGATATTTTGAAATCTGCAGGGGGGGATTGGGACAAATGTGTCCAAACGCTGCTTTCGGTACTTGGCATATGTTGGGTATAAAAAGTCGTAATATCAAACTGCGAATACGTGCAGAGAGCCAGAATTTGGCTCCAAAATATGGCTCAGGCCTTGAAATTGGGATGTTTGGGATATTTTGAAAACTGCAGGGAGGTTTGGGACAAATGTGACAAAACGCCGCTTTCAGAACTTGGCATATGTTGGGTATAAAAAGTCGTAATTTCAAACTGCGAATACGTGCATAGAGCCAGAATTTGGCTCCAAAATATGGCTCAGGCCTCGAAATTGGGATGTTTGGGATATTTTGAAAACTGCATTCGGGGTTTGGGACAAATGTGACCAAACGCCGCTTTCAGTACTTGGCATATTTTGGGTATGAAAAGTCGCAATTTCAAACTGCGAATACGTGCAGAGAGCCTGAATTTGGCTCCAAAATATGGCTCAGGCCTCAAAATTGGGATGTTTGGGATATTTTGAAAACTGCAGGGAGGTTTGGGACAAATGTGACCAAACGCCGCTTTCAGTACTTCGAATAGGTTGGGTATAAAAAAGTCGTAATTTCAAACTTCGAATACATGCAGAGAGCCAGAATTTCGCTCCAAAATATGGCTCAGGCCTTGAAATTTGGATATTTGGGATATTTTGAAAACTGCAGGTGAGTTTGTGCAAAATGTGACTCACTGCCGCTTTCAGTACTTGGCATATGTTGGGTATAAAAAGTCGTAATTTCAAACTGAGAATACGTGCAGAGAGCCAGAATTTGGTTCCAAAATATGGCTCAGGCCTCGAAATCTGGATATTTGGGATATTTTGAAAACTGCAGGGGAGTTTGGGACAAATATGACCAAACGCCAATTTCAGTACATGGCATATGTTGAGTATAAAAAAGTCGCAATTTCAAACTGCGAATAGGTGCAGAGAGCCAGAATTTGGCTCCAAAATATGGCTCAGGCCTCGAAATTTTGATGTTTGGGATATTTTGAAAACTGCAGGTGAGTTTGGGACATATATGACCAAACGCCGCTTTCAGTACTTGGCATATGTTGGGTATAAAAGTCGTAATTTCAAACTGCGAATACGTGCAGAGAGCCTGAATTTGGCTCCAAAATATGGCTCAGGCCTCGAAATTGGGATGTTTGGGAGATTTTGAAAACTGCAGAGGGGATTGGGACAAATGTGACCAAACGCCGCTTTCAGTACTTGGCTTATGTTGGGTATAAAAAGTCGTTATTTTAAACTGCGAATACGAGCAGAGAGACAGAATTTGACTCCAAAATATGGCTCAGGTCTCGAAATTGGGATATTTGAGATATTTTGAAAACTGCAGAGGAGTTTGTGCAAAATGTGACTCACTGCCACATTTAGTACTTGGCATATGTTGGGTATAAAAATTCGTAATTTCAAACTGCGAATACGTGCAGATAGCCAGAATTTGGTTCCAAAATATGGCTCAGGTCTCGAAATTGGGGTATTTGGGATATTTTGAAAACTGCAGAGGAGTTTGTGCAAAATATGACTCACTGCCACTTTCAGTACTTGGCATATGTTTGGTATAAAAAGTCGTAATTTCAAACTGCAAATACGTGCATAGAGCCAGAATTTGGCTCAAAAATATGGCTCAGGCCTCGAAATAGGGATGTTTGGGACATTTTGAAAATTGCAGGGGAGTTTGGGACAAATATGACCAAACGCTGCTTTCAGTACTTGGCTTATGTTGGGTATAAAAAGTCGTTATTTTAAACTGCGAATACGTGCAGAGAGACAGAATTTGACTCCAAAATATGGCTCAGGTCTCGAAATTGGGATATTTGAGATATTTTGAAAACTGCAGAGGAGTTTGTGCAAAATGTGACTCACTGCCGCTTTCAGTACTTGGCATATGTTTGGTATAAAAAGTCGCAATTTCAAACTGCGAATACGTGCAGAGAGCAAAAATTTGGCTCCAAAATATGGCTCAGGCCTCGAAATTGGGATATTTTGAAAACTGCAGGGGAGTTTGTGCAAAATGTGACTCACTGCCGCTTTCAGTACTTGACATATGTTGGGTATAAAAAGTCGTAATATCAAACTGCGAATACGTGCAGAGAGCCAGAATTTGGCTCCAAAATATGGATCAGGCCTCGAAATTGGGATGTTTGGGTTATTTTGAAAACTGCAGGGAGGTTTGGGACAAATGTGACCAAACGCCGCTTTCAGTACTTCGCATATGTTTGGTATAAAAAGTCGTAATTTCAAACTGCGAATACGTCCATAGAGCCAGAATTTGGCTCCAAAATATAGCTCAGGCCTCGAAATTGGGATGTTTGGGATATTTTGAAAATTGCAGGGAAGTTTGGGACAAATATGACCAAACGCCGCTTTCAATACTTGCCATATGTTATGTATAAAAAAGTCGCAATTTCAAACTGCGAATACGTGCAGAGTGCCAGAAATTGGCTCCAAAATATGACTCAGACTTCGAAATTGGGATATTTGGGATATTTCGAAAACTGCAGGGGAGTTTGTGTAAAATGTGACTCACTGCCGCTTTCAGGACTTTGCATATGTTGGGTATAAAAAGTCGTAATATCAAAATGCGAATACGTGCAGAGAGCCAGAATTTGGCTCCAAAATATGGCTCAGACCTCGAAATTGGGATGTTTGGGATATTTTGAAAACTGCATTGGGGGGTTTGGGACAAATGTGACCAAACGCCGCTTTCAGTACTTGGCATATGTTGGGTATGAAAAGTCGCAATTTCAAACTGCGAATACGTGCAGAGAGCCTGAATTTTTCTCCAAAATATGGCACAGGCCTCGAAATTGGGATGTTTGGGAGATTTTGAAAACTGCAGGGGGGATTGGGACAAATGTGACCAAACGCCGCTTTTTCAGTACTTGGCTTATGTTGGGTAAAAAAATTCGTTATTTCAAACTGCGAATACGTGCAGAGGTCCAGAATTTGGCTCCAAAATATGGCTCAGGCCTCGAAGTTGGGATATTTGGGTTATTTCGAAAACTGCAGGGGAGTTTGTGCAAAATGTGACTCACTGCCGCTTTCAGGACTTGGCATATGTTGGGTATAAAAAGTCGTAATATCAAAATGCGAATGCGTGCAGAAAGCCAGAATTTGGTTCCAAAATATGGCTCTGGCCTCAAAATTGGGATATTTGGGATATTTTAAAAACTGCAGGGGAGTTTGTGTAAAATGTCACTCACTGCCGCTTTCAGGACTTGGCATATTTTGCGTATAGAAAGTCGTAATTTCAAACTGCGAATATGTGCATAGAGCCAGAATTTGGTTCCAAAATATGGCTCTGGCCTCGAAATTGGCATGTTTGGGATATTTTGAAAACTGCAGGGGAGTTTGTGCAAAATGTGACTCACTGCCGCTTTCAGGGCTTGGCATATGTTGGCTATAAAAAGTCGTAATTTCAAACTGCGAATACGTGCATGGCGCCAGAATTTGGCTCCAAAATATAGCTCAGGCCTCGAAATTAGGATGTTTGGGATATTTTGAAAATTGCAGGGAAGTTTGGGACAAATATGACCAAACGCCGCTTTCAGTACTTGGCATATGTTAGGTATAAAAAAGTCGCAATTTCAAACTGCGAATACGTGCAGAGAGCCAGAATTTGGCTCCAAAATATGGCTCAGGCCTCGAAATTGGGATGTTTGGGATATTTTGAAAACTGTAGGGGAGTTTGGGACAAATATGACCAAACGCCGCTTTCAGTACTTGGCATATGTTGGGTATAAAAAAGTCGCAATTTCAAACTGTGAATACGTGCAGAGAGCCAGAAATTGGCTCCAAAATATGACTCAAGCCTCGAAATTGGGATATTTGGGATATTTTGAAAACTGCAGGGAAATTTGTGCAAAATGTGACTCACTGCCACTTTCAGTACTTTGCATATGTTGGGTATAAAAAGTCGTAATATCAAACTGCGAATACGTGCAGAGAGCCAGAATTTGGCTCCAAAATATGGCTCAGGCCTTGAAATTGGGATGTTTAAGATATTTTGAAAACTGCAGGGAGGTTTGGGACAAATGTGACAAAACGCCGCTTTCAGAACTTGGCATATGTTGGGTATATAAAGCCGTAATTTTAAACAGCGTATTCGCGCAGAAAGCCAGAATTTGGCTCCAAAATATGGCTCAGGCCTCGAAATTGGGATGTTTGGGATATTTTGAAAACTGCAGGGGAGTTTGGGACAAATATGACCAAACGCCGCTTTCAGTACTTGGCATATGTTGGGTATAAAAAGTCGTAATATCAAACTGCGAATACGTGCAGAGAGCCCGAATTTGGCTCCAAAATATGGCTCAGGCCTCGATATTGGGTTGTTTGGGATATTTTGAAAACTGCAGAGGGGATTGGGACAAATGTGACCAAACGCCGCTTTCAGTACTTGGCATATGTTGGGTATAAAAGTCGTAATTTCAAACTGCGAATACGTGCAGAGAGCCTGAATTTGGCTCCAAAATATGGCTCAGGCCTCGAAATTGGGATGTTTGGGAGATTTTGAAAACTGCAGAGGGGATTGGGACAAATGTGACCAAACGCCGCTTTCAGTACTTGGCTTATGTTGGGTATAAAAAGTCGTTATTTTAAATTGCCAATACGAGCAGAGAGACAGAATTTGACTCCAAAATATGGCTCAGGTCTCGAAATTGGGATATTTGAGATATTTTGAAAACTGCAGAGGAGTTTGTGCAAAATGTGACTCACTGCCACATTCAGTACTTGGCATATGTTGGGTATAAAAATTCGTAATTTCAAACTGCGAATACGTGCAGATAGCCAGAATTTGGTTCCAAAATATGGCTCAGGTCTCGAAATTGGGGTATTTGGGATATTTTGAAAACTGCAGAGGAGTTTGTGCAAAATATGACTCACTGCCGCTTTCAGTACTTGGCATATGTTTGGTATAAAAAGTCGTAATTTCAAACTGCAAATACGTGCATAGAGCCAGAATTTGGCTCAAAAATATGGCTCAGGCCTCGAAATAGGGATGTTTGGGATATTTTGAAAACTGCATGGAGGGTTTGGGACAAATGTGACCAAACGCCGCTTTCAGTACTTGGCATATGTTGGGTATGAAAAGTCGCAATTTCAAACTGCGAATACGCGCAGAGAGAGTGAATTTGGCTCCAAAATATGGCTCAGGCCTCGAAATTGGGATATTTGAGATATTTTGAAAACTGCAGGGGAGTTTGTGCAAAATATGACTCACTGCCGCATTCAGTACTTGGCATATGTTGGGTATAAAAATTCGTAATTTCAAACTGCGAATACGTGTAGATAGCCAGAATTTGGTTCCAAAATATGGCTCATGCCTCGAAATTGGGATATTTTGAAAACTGCTGGGGAGTTTGTGCAAAATGTGACTCACTGCCGCTTTCAGTACTTGGCATATGTTGGGTATAAAAATTCGTTATTTCAAACTGCGAATATGTGCAGAGAACCAGAATTTGGCTCCAAAATATGGCTCAGGCCTCGAAGTTGGGATATTTGGATATTTCGAAAACTGCAGGGAAGTTTGTGCAAAATGTGACTCACTGCCGCTTTCAGGACTTGGCATATGTTGGCTATAAAAAGTCGTAATTTCAAACTGCGAATACGTGCATAGAGCCAGAATTTGGCTCCAAAATATTGCTCAGGCCTCGAAATTAGGATGTTTGGGATATTTTGAAAATTGCAGGGAAGTTTGGGACAAATATGACCAAACGCCGCTTTCAGTACTTGGCATATGTTGGGGTATAAAAAAGTCGCAATTTCAAACTGCGAATACTTGTAGAGAGCCAGAATTTGGCGTCAAAATATGGCTCAGGCCTCGAAATTGGGATGTTTGGGATATTTTGAAAACTGCAGGGGAGTTTGGGACAAATATGACCAAACGCCGCTTTCAGTACTTGGCATATGTTGGGTATAAAAAAGTCGCAATTTCAAACTGCGAATACGTGCAGAGAGCCTGAATTTGGCTCCAAAATATGGCTGAGGCCTCGAAATTGGGAGATTTGGGATATTTCGAAAACTGCAGGGGAGTTTGTGCAAAATGTGACTCACTGCCGCTTTCAGTACTTGGCATATGTTGGGTATAAAAAGTCGTAATATCAAACTGCGAATACATGCAGAGAGCCAGAATTTGGCTCCAAAATATGGCTCAGGCCTCGAAATTGGGATGTTTGGGATATTTTGAAAACTGCTTGGGGGGTTTGGGACAAATGTGACCAAACGCCGCTTTCAGTACTTGGCATATGTTGGGTATGAAAAGTCGCAATTTCAAACTGCGAATACGTGCAGAGAGCCTGAATTTGGCTCCAAAATATGGCACAGGCCTCGAAATTGGGATGTTTGGGAGATTTTGAAAACTGCAGTGGGGATTGGGACAAATGTGACCAAACGCCGCTTTTTCAGTACTTGGCTTATGTTGGGTATAAAAAGTCATTATTTTAAACTGCGAATACGAGCAGAGAGCCAGAATTTGACTCCAAAATATGGCTCAGGCCTCGAAATTGGGATATTTTGAAAACTGCAGGGGAGTTTGTGCAAAATGTGACTCACTGCCGCTTTCAGTACTTGACATATGTTGGGTATAAAAAGTCGTAATATCAAACTGCGAATACGTGCAGAGAGCCAGAATTTGGCTCCAAAATATGGATCAGGCCTCGAAATTGGGATGTTTGGGATATTTTGAAAACTGCAGGGAGGTTTGGGACAAATGTGACCAAACGCCGCTTTCAGTACTTCGCATATGTTTGGTATAAAAAGTCGTAATTTCAAACTGCGAATACGTGCATAGAGCCAGAACTTGGCTCCAAAATATAGCTCAGGCCTCGAAATTGGGATGTTTGGGATATTTTGAAAATTGCAGGGAAGTTTGGGACAAATATGACCAAACGACGCTTTTTCAGTATTTGGCTTATGTTGGGTATAAAAAGTCATTATTTTAAACTGCGAATACGAGCAGAGAGCCAGAATTTGACTCCAAAATATGGCTCAGGCCTCGAAATTGGGATATTTGAGATATTTTGAAAACTGCAGGGGAGTTTGTGCAAAATGTGACTCACTGCCGCTTTCAGGACTTGGCATATGTTGGGTATAAAAAGTCGTAATATCAAAATGCGAATACGTGCAGAGAGCCAGAATTTGGCTCCAAAATATGGCTCAGGCCTCGAAATTGGGATGTTTGGGATATTTTGAAAACTGCATGGGGGGTTTGGGACAAATGTGACCAAACGCCGCTTTCAGTACTTGGCATATGTTGGGTATGAAAAGTCGCAATTTCAAACTGCGAATACGTGCAGAGAGCCTGAATTTGGCTTAAAAATATGGCACAGGCCTCGAAATTGGGATGTTTGGGAGATTTTGAAAACTGCAGGGGGGATTGGGACAAATGTGACCAAACGACGCTTTTTCAGTACTTGGCTTATGTTGGGTATAAAAAGTCATTATTTTAAACTGCGAATACGAGCAGAGAGCCAGAATTTGACTCCAAAATATGTCTCAGGCCTCGAAATTGGGATATTTGAGATATTTTGAAAACTGCAGGGGAGTTTGTGCAAAATGTGACTCACTGCCGCTTTCAGTACTTGGCATATGTTTGGTATAAAAATTCGTTATTTCAAACTGCGAATACGTGCAGAGGTCCAGAATTTGGCTCCAAAATATGGCTCAGGCCTCGAAGTTGGGATATTTGGGATATTTCGAAAACTGCTGGGGAGTTTGTGCAAAATGTGACTCACTGCCGCTTTCAGGACTTGGCATATGTTGGGTATAAAAAGTCGTAATATCAAAATGCGAATACGTGCAGAGAGCCAGAATTTGGCTCCAAAATATGGCTCAGGCCTCAAAATTGAGATGTTTGGGATATTTTGAAAACTGCAAAGGGGATTGGGACAAATGTGTCCAAACGCCGCTTTCAGTACTTGGCATACGTTGGGTATAAAAAGTCGTAATTTCAAACTGCGAATACGTGCAGAAAGCCAGAATTTGGTTCCAAAATATGGCTCTGGCCTCAAAATTGGGATATTTGGGATATTTTAAAAAATGCATGGGAGTTTGTGTAAAATGTCACTCACTGCCGCTTTCAGGACTTGGCATATTTTGCGTATAAAAAGTCGTAATTTCAAACTGCGAATACGTGAAGAGAGCCAGAATTTGGCTCCAAAATATGGCTCTGGCCTCGAAATTGGCATGTTTGGGATATTTTGAAAACTGCAGGGGAGTTTGTGCAAAATGTGACTCACTGCCTCTTTCAGTACTTGGCATATGTTGGGTATAAAAAGTCGTGATATCAAACTGCGAATACGTGAAGAGAGCCAGAATTTGGCTCCAAAATATGGATCAGGCCTCGAAATTAGGATGTTTGGGATATTTTGAAAACTGCAGGGGAGTTTGGGACAAATATGACCAAACGCCGCTTTCAGGACTTGGCATATGTTGGGTATAAAAAGTCGTAATATCAAACTGCGAATACGTGCATAGAGCCCGAATTTGGCTCCAAAATATGGCTCAGGCCTCGATATTGGGTTGTTTGGGATATTTTGAAAACTGCAGAGGGGATTGGGACAAATGTGACCAAACGCCGCTTTCAGTACTTGGCATATGTTGGGTATAAAAAGTCGCAATTTCAAACTGCGAATACGCGCAGAGAGAGTGAATTTGGCTCCAAAATATGGCTCAGGCCTCGAAATTGGGATATTTGAGATATTTTGAAAACTGCAGGGGAGTTTGTGCAAAATATGACTCACTGCCGCATTCAGTACTTGGCATATGTTGGGTATAAAAATTCGTAATTTCAAACTGCGAATACGTGTAGATAGCCAGAATTTGGTTCCAAAATATGGCTCATGCCTCGAAATTGGGATATTTTGAAAACTGCAGAGGAGTTTGTGCAAAATGTGACTCACTGCCGCTTTCAGTACTTGGCATATGTTGGGTATAAAAATTCGTTATTTCAAACTGCGAATATGTGCAGAGAGCCAGAATCTGGCTCCAAAATATGGCTCAGGCCTCGAAGTTGAAATATTTGGATATTTCGAAAACTGCAGGGAAGTTTGTGCAAAATGTGACTCACTGCCGCTTTCAGGACTTGGCATATGTTGGGTATAAACAGTCATAATATAAAAATGCGAATACGTGCAGAGAGCCATAATTTGGCTCTAAAATATGGCTTAGGCCTCAAAATTGAGATGTTTGGGATATTTCGAAAACTGCAGGGGGGATTGGGACAAATGTGTCCAAACGCCGCTTTCAGTACTTGGCATACGTTGGGTATAAAAAGTCGTAATTTCAAACTGCGAATACGTGCAGAAAGCCATAATTTGGATCCAAAATATGGCTCTGGCCTCAAAATTGGGATATTTGGGATATTTTAAAAACTGCAGGGGAGTTTGTGCAAAATGTCACTCACTGCCGCTTTCAGGACTTGGCATATTTTTTGTATAAAAAGTCGTAATTTCAAACTGTGAATATGTGCTTAGAGCCAGAATTTGGCTCCAAAATATGGCTCTGGCCTCGAAATTGGGATGTTTGGGATATTTTGAAAATTGCAGGGGAGTTTGTGCAAAATGTGACTCACTGCCGCTTTCAGGACTTGGCATATGTTGGCTATAAAAAGTCGTAATTTCAAACTGCGAATACGTGCATAGAGCCAGAATTTGGCTCCAAAATATTGCTCAGGCCTCGAAATTAAGATGTTTGGGATATTTTGAAAATTGCAGGGAAGTTTGGGACAAATATGACCAAACGCCGCTTTCAGTACTTGGCATATGTTGGGTATAAAAAAGTCGCAATTTCAAACTGCTTTTACGTGCAGAGAGCCAGAATTTGGCTCCAAAATATGGCTCAGGCCTCGAAATTGAGATGTTTGGGATATTTTGAAAACTGCAGGGGAGTTTGGGTCAAATATGACCAAACGCCGCTTTCAGTACTTGGCATATGTTGGGTATAAAAAAGTCGCAATTTCAAACTGCGAATACGTGCAGAGAGCCAGAATTTGGCTCCAAAGTATGGCTGAGGCCTCGAAATTGGGAGATTTGGGATATTTCGAAAACTGCAGGGGAGTTTGTGCAAAATGTGACTCACTGCCGCTTTCAGGACTTAGCATATGTTGGGTATAAAAAGTCGTAATATCAAACTGCGAATACGTGCATAGAGCAAATATGGCTCAGGCCTCGATATTGGGTTGTTTGGGATATTTTGAAAACTGCAGAGGGGATTGGGACAAATGTGACCAAACGCCGCTTTCAGTACTTTGCATATGTTGGGTATAAAAAGTCGTAATTTCAAACTGCGAATACGTGCAGAGAGCCAGAATTTGGCTCCAAAATATGGCTCATTCCTCGAAATTGGGATATTTGGGATATTTTGAAAAATGCAGGGGAGTTTGTGCAAAATGTGACTCACTGCCGCTTTCATGACTTGGCATATGTTGGCTATAAAAAGTCGTAATTTCAAACTGCGAATACGTGCATAGAGCCAGAATTTGGCTCCAAAATATTGCTCAGGCCTCGAAATTAGGATGTTTGGGATATTTTGAAAATTGCAGGGAAGTTTGGGACAAATATGACCAAACGCCGCTTTCAGTACTTGGCATATGTTGGGTATAAAAAAGTCGCAATTTCATACTGCGAATACTTGTAGAGAGCCAGAATTTGGCGTCAAAATATGGTTCAGGCCTCGAAATTGGGATGTTTGGGATATTTTGAAAACTGCAGAGGAGTTTGGGACAAATATGACCAAACGCCGCTTTCAGTACTTGGCATATGTTGGGTATAAAAAAGTCGCAATTTCAAACTGCGAATACGTGCAGAGAGCCTGAATTTGGCTCCAAAATATGGCTGAGGCCTCGAAATTGGGAGATTTGGGATATTTTGAAAACTGCAGGGGAGTTTGTGCAAAATGTGACTCACTGCCGCTTTCAGTACTTTGCATATGTTGGGTATAAAAAGTCGTAATATCAAACTGCGAATATGTGCATAGAGCCAGAATTTGGCTCCAAAATATGGCTCAGGCCTTGAAATTGGGATGTTTGGGATATTTTGAAAACTGCAGGGAGGTTTGGGACAAATGTGACTCACTGCCGCTTTCAGTACTTGGCATATGTTGGGTATAAAAAGTCGTAATATCAAACTGCGAATACATGCAGAGAGCCAGAATTTGGCTCCAAAATATGGCTCAGGCCTCGAAATTGGGATGTTTGGGATATTTTGAAAACTGCATGGGGGGTTTGGGACAAATGTGACCAAACGCCGCTTTCAGTACTTGGCATATGTTGGGTATGAAAAGTCGCAATATCAAACTGCGAATACGTGCAGAGAGCCTGAATTTGGCTCCAAAATATGGCACTGGCCTCGAAATTGGGATGTTTGGGAGATTTTGAAAATTGCAGGGGAGTTTGTGCAAAATGTGACTCACTGCCGCTTTCAGGACTTGGCATATGTTGGCTATAAAAAGTCGTAATTTCAAACTGCGAATACGTGCATAGAGCCAGAGTTTGGCTCCAAAATATTGCTCAGGCCTCGAAATTAAGATGTTTTGGATATTTTGAAAATTGCAGGGAAGTTTGGGACAAATATGACCAAACGCCGCTTTCAGTACTTGGCATATGTTGGGTATAAAAAAGTCGCAATTTCAAACTGCTTTTACGTGCAGAGAGCCAGAATTTGGCTCCAAAATATGGCTCAGGCCTCGAAATTGAGATGTTTGGGATATTTTGAAAACTGCAGGGGAGTTTGGGTCAAATATGACCAAACGCCGCTTTCAGTACTTGGCATATGTTGGGTATAAAAAAGTCGCAATTTCAAACTGCGAATACGTGCAGAGAGCCAGAATTTGGCTCCAAAGTATGGCTGAGGCCTCGAAATTGGGAGATTTGGGATATTTCGAAAACTGCAGGGGAGTTTGTGCAAAATGTGACTCACTGCCGCTTTCAGGACTTAGCATATGTTGGGTATAAAAAGTCGTAATATCAAACTGCGAATACGTGCATAGAGCAAATATGGCTCAGGCCTCGATATTGGGTTGTTTGGGATATTTTGAAAACTGCAGAGGGGATTGGGACAAATGTGACCAAACGCCGCTTTCAGTACTTTGCATATGTTGGGTATGAAAAGTCGCAATATCAAACTGCGAATACGTGCAGAGAGCCTGAATTTGGCTCCAAAATATGGCACTGGCCTCGAAATTGGGATGTTTGGGAGATTTAGAAAACTGCAGGGGGGATTGGGACAAATGTGACCAAACGCCGCTTTTTCAGTACTTGGCTTATGTTGGGTATAAAAAGTAATTATTTTAAACTGCGAATACGAGCAGAGAGCCAGAATTTGACTCCAAAATATGGCTCAGGCCTCGAAATTGGGATATTTGAGATATTTTGAAAACTGCAGGGGAGTTTGTGCAAAATGTGACTCACTGCCGCTTTCAGTACTTGGCATATGTTTGGTATAATAATTCGTTATTTCAAACAGCGAATACATGCAGAGGTCCAGAATTTGGCTCCAAAATATGGCTCAGGCCTCGAAGTTGGGATATTTGGGATATTTCGAAAACTGCTGTGGAGTTTGTGCAAAATGTGACTCACTGCCGCTTTCAGGACTTGGCATATGTTGGGTATAAAAAGTCGTAATATCAAAATGCGAATACGTGCAGAGAGCCAGAATTTGGCTCCAAAATATGGCTCAGGCCTCAAAATTGAGATGTTTGGGATATTTTGAAAACTGCAAAGGGGATTGGGACAAATGTGTCCAAATGCCGCTTTCAGTACTTGGCATACGTTGGGTATAAAAAGTCGTAATTTCAAACTGCGAATACGTGCAGAAAGCCAGAATTTGGTTCCAAAATATGGCTCTGGCCTCAAAATTGGGATATTTGGGATATTTTAAAAACTGCATGGGAGTTTGTGTAAAATGTCACTCACTGCCTCTTTCAGGACTTGGCATATTTTGCGTATAAAAAGTCGTAATTTCAAACTGCGAATATGTGCATAGAGCCCGAATTTGGCTCCAAAATATGGCTCAGGCCTCGATATTGGGTTGTTTGGGATATTTTGAAAACTGCAGAGGGGATTGGGACAAATATGACCAAACGCCGCTTTCAGTACTTGGCATATGTTGGGTATAAAAAAGTCGCAATTTCAAACTGTGAATACGTGCAGAGAGCCAGAAATTGGCTCCAAAATATGACTCAGGCCTCGAAATTGGGATATTTGGGATATTTTGAAAACTGCAGGGAAATTTGTGCAAAATGTGACTCACTGCCGCTTTCAGTACTTTGCATATGTTGGGTATAAAAAGTCGAAATATCAAACTACGAATACGTGCAGAGAGCCAGAATTTGGCTCCAAATTATGGCTCAGGCCTTGAAATTGGGATGTTTGGGATATTTTGAAAACTGCAGGGAGGTTTGGGACAAATGTGACAAAACGCCGCTTTCAGAACTTGGCATATGTTGGGTATAAAAAGTCGTAATTTCAAACAGCGTATTCGTGCAGAAAGCCAGAATTTGGCTCCAAAATATGGCTCAGGCCTCGAAATTGGGATGTTTGGGATATTTTGAAAACTGCAGGGGAGTTTGGGATAAATATGACCAAACGCCGCTTTCAGTACTTGGCATATGTTGGGTATAAAAAGTCGTAATTTCAAATTGCGAATACGTGCAGAGAGCCAGATTTTGGCTCCAAAATATGGCTCATTCCTCGAAATTGGGATATTTGAGATATTTTGAAAACTCCAGGGGAGTTTGTGCAAAATGTGACTCACTGCCGCTTTCAGTACTTTGCATATGTTGGGTATAAAAAGTCGTAATATCAAACTGCGAATACGTGCAGAGAGCCAGAATTTGGCTCCAAAATATGGCTCAGGCCTTGAAATTGGGATGTTTGGGATATTTTGAAAACTGCAGGTAGGTTTGGGACAAATGTGACAAAACGCCGCTTTCAGAACTTGGCATATGTTGGGTATAAAAAGTCGTGATTTCAAACAGCGTATTCGTGCAGAAAGCCAGAATTTGGCTCCAAAATATGGCTCAAGCCTCGAAATTGGGATATTTGCGATATTTTGAAAACTGAATGGGAGTTTATGCAAAATGTGACTCACTGCCGCTTTCAGTACTTTGCATATGTTGGGTATAAAAAGTCGTAATATCAAACTGCGAATACATGCAGAGAGCCAGAATTTGGCTCCAAAATATGGCTCAGGCCTCGAAATTGGGATGTTTGGGATATTTTGAAAACTGCATGGGGGGTTTGGGACAAATGTGACCAAACGCCGCTTTCAGTACTTGGCATATGTTGGGTATGAAAAGTCGCAATATCAAACTGCGAATACGTGCAGAGAGCCTGAATTTGGCTCCAAAATATGGCACTGGCCTCGAAATTGGGATGTTTGGGAGATTTTGAAAATTGCAGGGAGGTTTGGGACAAATGTGACTCACTGCCGCTTTCAGTACTTGGCATATGTTGGGTATAAAAAGTCGTAATATCAAACTGCGAATACATGCAGAGAGCCAGAATTTGGCTCCAAAATATGGCTCAGGCCTCGAAATTGGGATGTTTGGGATATTTTGAAAACTGCATGGGGGGTTTGGGACAAATGTGACCAAACGCCGCTTTCAGTACTTGGCATATGTTGGGTATGAAAAGTCGCAATATCAAACTGCGAATACGTGCAGAGAGCCTGAATTTGGCTCCAAAATATGGCACTGGCCTCGAAATTGGGATGTTTGGGAGATTTTGAAAATTGCAGGGGAGTTTGTGCAAAATGTGACTCACTGCCGCTTTCAGGACTTGGCATATGTTGGCTATAAAAAGTCGTAATTTCAAACTGCGAATACGTGCATAGAGCCAGAATTTGGCTCCAAAATATTGCTCAGGCCTCGAAATTAAGATGTTTTGGATATTTTGAAAATTGCAGGGAAGTTTGGGACAAATATGACCAAACGCCGCTTTCAGTACTTGGCATATGTTGGGTATAAAAAAGTCGCAATTTCAAACTGCTTTTACGTGCAGAGAGCCAGAATTTGGCTCCAAAATATGGCTCAGGCCTCGAAATTGAGATGTTTGGGATATTTTGAAAACTGCAGGGGAGTTTGGGTCAAATATGACCAAACGCCGCTTTCAGTACTTGGCATATGTTGGGTATAAAAAAGTCGCAATTTCAAACTGCGAATACGTGCAGAGAGCCAGAATTTGGCTCCAAAGTATGGCTGAGGCCTCGAAATTGGGAGATTTGGGATATTTCGAAAACTGCAGGGGAGTTTGTGCAAAATGTGACTCACTGCCGCTTTCAGGACTTAGCATATGTTGGGTATAAAAAGTCGTAATATCAAACTGCGAATACGTGCATAGAGCAAATATGGCTCAGGCCTCGATATTGGGTTGTTTGGGATATTTTGAAAACTGCAGAGGGGATTGGGACAAATGTGACCAAACGCCGCTTTCAGTACTTTGCATATGTTGGGTATGAAAAGTCGCAATATCAAACTGCGAATACGTGCAGAGAGCCTGAATTTGGCTCCAAAATATGGCACTGGCCTCGAAATTGGGATGTTTGGGAGATTTAGAAAACTGCAGGGGGGATTGGGACAAATGTGACCAAACGCCGCTTTTTCAGTACTTGGCTTATGTTGGGTATAAAAAGTAATTATTTTAAACTGCGAATACGAGCAGAGAGCCAGAATTTGACTCCAAAATATGGCTCAGGCCTCGAAATTGGGATATTTGAGATATTTTGAAAACTGCAGGGGAGTTTGTGCAAAATGTGACTCACTGCCGCTTTCAGTACTTGGCATATGTTTGGTATAATAATTCGTTATTTCAAACAGCGAATACATGCAGAGGTCCAGAATTTGGCTCCAAAATATGGCTCAGGCCTCGAAGTTGGGATATTTGGGATATTTCGAAAACTGCTGTGGAGTTTGTGCAAAATGTGACTCACTGCCGCTTTCAGGACTTGGCATATGTTGGGTATAAAAAGTCGTAATATCAAAATGCGAATACGTGCAGAGAGCCAGAATTTGGCTCCAAAATATGGCTCAGGCCTCAAAATTGAGATGTTTGGGATATTTTGAAAACTGCAAAGGGGATTAGGACAAATGTGTCCAAATGCCGCTTTCAGTACTTGGCATACGTTGGGTATAAAAAGTCGTAATTTCAAACTGCGAATACGTGCAGAAAGCCAGAATTTGGCTCCAAAATATGGCTCAAGCCTCGAAATTGGGATATTTGCGATATTTTGAAAACTGAATGGGAGTTTATGCAAAATGTGACTCACTGCCACTTTCAGTACTTTGCATATGTTGGGTATAAAAAGTCGTAATATCAAACTGCGAATACGTGCAGAGAGCCAGAATTTGGCTCCAAAATATGGCTCAGGCCTTGAAATTGGGATGTTTGGGATATTTTGAAAACTGCAGGTAGGTTTGGGACAAATGTGACAAAACGCCGCTTTCAGAACTTGCCATATGTTGGGTATAAAAAGTCGTGATTTCAAACAGCGTATTCGTGCAGAAAGCCAGAATTTGGCTCCAAAATATGGCTCAGGCCTCGAAATTGGGATGTTTGGGTTATTTTGAAAACTGCAGGGGAGTTTGGGACAAATATGACCAAACGCCGCTTTCAGTACTTGGCATATGTTGGGTATAAAAAAGTCGCAATTTCAAACTGCGAATACGTGCAGAGAGCCAGAAATTGGCTGAAAAATATGACTCAGGCCTCGAAATGTGGATATTTGGGATATTTCGAAAACTGCAGGGGAGTTTGTGTAAAATGTGACTCACTGCCGCTTTCAGGACTTGGCATATGTTGGGTATAAAAAGTCGTAATATCAAAATGCGAATACGTGCAGAGAGCCAGAATTTGGCTCCAAAATATGGCTCTGGCCTCAAAATTGTGATATTTGGGATATTTTAAAAACTGCAGGGGAGTTTGGGACAAATATGACCAAACGCCGCTTTAGGTACTTGGCATATGTTGGGTATAAAAAAGTCGCAATTTCAAACTGCGAATACGTGCAGAGAGCCAGAGTTTGGCTCCAAAATATGGCTCAGGCCTCGAAATTAGGAGATTTGGGATATTTCGAAAACTGCAGGGGAGTTTGTGCAAAATTTGACTCACTGCCGCTTTCAGGACTTAGCATATGTTGGGTATAAAAAGTCGTAATATCAAACTGCGAATACGTGCATAGAGCCCGAATTTGGCTCCAAAATATGGCTCAGGCCTCGATATTGGGTTGTTTGGGATATTTTGAAAACTGCAGAGGGGATTGGGACAAATGTGACCAAACGCCGCTTTCAGTACTTGGCATATGTTGGGTATAAAAAGTCGTAATTTCAAACTGCGAATAAGTGCAGAGAGCCAGAATTTGGCTGCAACATATGGCTCATTCCTCGAAATTGGGATATTTGGGATATTTTGAAAACTGCAGGGGAGTTTGTCCAAAATGTGACTCACTGCCGCTTTCAGTACTTTGCATATGTTGGGTATAAAAAGTCGTAATATCAAACTGCGAATACGTGCAGATAGCCAGAATTTGGTTCCAAAATATGGCTCAGGCCTCGAAATTGGGATATTTTGAAAACTGCAGCGAAGTTTGTGCAAAATGTGACTCACTGCCGCTTTCAGTACTTGGCATATGTTGGGTATAAAAATTTGTTATTTCAAACTGCGAATGTGTGCAGAGAACCAGAATTTGGCTCCAAAATATGGCTCAGGCCTCGAAGTTGGGATATTTGGGATATTTAGAAAACTGCAGGGGAGTTTGTGCAAAATGTGACTCACTGCCGCTTTCAGGACTTGGCATATGTTGGTACAAAAAGTCGTAATATAAAAATGCGAATAAGTGCAGAGAGCCAGAATTTGGCTGTAAAATATGGCTCAGGCCTCAAAATTGAGATGTTTGGGATATTTTAAAAACTGCAGGGGGGATTGGGACAAATGTGTCTAAACGCCGCTTTCAGTACTTGGCATACGTTGGGTATAAAAATTCGTAATTTCAAACTGCGAATACGTGCAGAAAGCCAGAATTTGGCTCCAAAATATGGCTCTGGCCTCAAAATTGTGATATTTGGGATATTTTAAAAACTGCAGGGGAGTTTGTGCAAAATGTCACTCACTGCCGCTTTCAGGACTTGGCATATTTTGCGTATAAAAAGTCGTAATTTCAAACTGCGAATATGTGCATAGAGCCAGAATTTGGCTCCAAAATATGGCTCTGGCCTCGAAATTGGTATGTTTGGGATATTTTGAAAACTGCAGGGGAGTTTGTGCAAAATGTGACTCACTGCCGCTTTCAGGACTTGGCATATGTTGGCTATAAAAAGTCGTAATTTCAAACTGCGAATACGTGCATAGAGCCAGAATTTGGCTCCAAAATATAGCTCAGGCCTCGAAATTAGGATGTTTATGATATTTTGAAAATTGCAGGGAAGTTTGGGACAAATATGACCAAACGCCGCTTTAGGTACTTGGCATATGTTGGGTATAAAAAAGTCGCAATTTCAAACTGCGAATATGTGCATAGAGCCAGAATTTGGCTCCAAAATATGGCTCTGGCCTCGAAATTGGTATGTTTGGGATATTTTGAAAACTGCAGGGGAGTTTGTGCAAAATGTGACTCACTGCCGCTTTCAGGACTTGGCATATGTTGGCTATAAAAAGTCGTAATTTCAAACTGCGAATACGTGCAGAGAGCCAGAATTTGGCTCCAAAATATTGCTCAGGCCTTGAAATTGGGATGTTTGGGATATTTTGAAAACTGCAAGAAGGTTTGGGACAAATGTGACAAAACGCCGCTTTCAGAACTTGGCATATGTTGGGTATAAAAAGTCATAATTTCAAACAGCATATTCGTGCAGAAAGCCAGAATTTGGCTTTCCAAAATATGGCTCAGGCCTCGAAATTGGGATGTTTGGGATATTTTGAAAACTGCAGGGGAGTTTTGGACAAATATGACCAAACGTCGCTTTCAGTACTTGGCATATGTTGGGTATAAAAAGTCGTAATTTCAAATTGCGAATACGTGCAGAGAGCCAGAATTTGGCTCCAAAATATGGCTCAGGCCTTGAAATTGGGATGTTTGGGATATTTTGAAAACTGCAGGGAGGTTTGGGACAAATGTGACAAAACGCCGCTTTCAGAACTTGGCATATGTTGGGTATAAAAAGTCGTAATTTCAAACAGCGTATTCGTGCAGAAAGCCAGAATTTGGCTCCAAAATATGGCTCAGGCCTCGAAATTGGGATATTTGCGATATTTTGAAAACTGCATGGGAGATTTTGCAAAATGTGACTCACTGCCACTTTCAGTACTTGTCATATGTTAGGTATAAAAAGTCGTAATTTCAAACTGCGAATACGTGCATAGAGCCAGAATTTGGCTCCAAAATATGGCTCAGGCCTCGAAATTGGGATGTTTGGGAGATTTTGAAAACTGCAGGGGGGATTGGGACAAATGTGACCAAACGCCCTTTCAGTACTTGGCTTATGTTGGGTATAAAAAGTCGTTATTTTAAACTGCGAATACGAGCAGAGAGCCAGAAATTGACTCCAAAATATGGCTCAGGCCTCAAAACTGGGATATTTGAGATATTTTGAAAACTGCAAGGGAGTTTGTGCAAAATGTGACTCACTGCAGCATTCAGTACTTGGCATATGTTGGGTATAAAAATTCGTAATTTCAAACTGCGAATACGTGTAGATAACCATAATTTGGTTCCAAAATATGGCTCAGGCCTCGAAATTGGGATATTTTGAAAAATGCAGGGGAGTTTGTGCAAAATGTGACATACTGCCACTTTCAGTACTTGGCATATGTTGGGTATAAAAATTCGTTATTTCAAACTGCGAATATGTGCAGAGTGCCAGAATTTGGCTCCAAAATATGGCTCAGGCCTCGAAGTTGGGATATTTGGGATATTTCGAAAACTGCAGGGAAGTTTGTGCAAAATGTGACTCACTGCCGCTTTCAGGACTTGGCATATGTTGGGTATAAAAAGTCGTAATATAAAAATGCGAATACGTGCAGAGAGCCATAATTTGGCTCTAAAATATGGCTTTGGCTTCAAAATTGAGATGTTTGGGATATTTTGAAAACTGCAGGGGGGATTGGGACAAATGTGTCCAAACGCCGCTTTCAGTACTTGGCATACGTTGGGTATAAAAAGTCGTAATTTCAAACTGCGAATACGTGCAGAAAGCCAGAATTTGGCTCCAAAATATGGCTCTGGCCTCAAAATTGGGACATTTGGGATATTTTAAAACTGCAGGGGAGTTTGTGCAAAATGTCACTCACTGCCGCTTTCAGGACTTGGCATATTTTGCGTTTAAAAAGTCGTAATTTCAAACTGCGAATATGTGCACAGAGCCAGAATTTGGCTCCAAAATATGGCTCTGGCCTCGAAATTGGGATGTTTGGGATATTTTGAAAATTGGAGGGGAGTTTGTGCAAAATGTGACTCACTGCCGCTTTCAGGACTTAGCATATGTTGGGTATAAAAAGTCGTAATATCAAACTGCGAATACGTGCATAGAGCAAATATGGCTCAGGCCTGGATATTGGGTTGTTTGGGATATTTTGAAAACTGCAGAGGGGATTGGGACAAATGTGACCAAACGCCGCTCTCAGTACTTTGCATATGTTGGGTATAAAAAGTCGTAATTTCAAACTGCGAATACGTGCAGAGAGCCAGAATTTGGCTCCAAAATATGGCTCAGGCCTCGAAATTAGGATGTTTGGGATATTTTGAAAATTGCAGGGAAGTTTGGGACAAATATGACCAAACGCCGCTTTCAGTACTTGGCATATGTTGGGTATATAAAAGTCGTAATTTCAAACTGCGAATACGCGCAGAGAGCCAGAATTTGGCTCCAAAATATGGCTCAGGCCTCGAAATTGGGATGTTTGGGATATTATAAAAACTGCAGGGGAGTTTGGGACAAATATAACCAAACGCCGCTTTCAGTACTTGGCATATGTTGGGTATAAAAAAGTCGCAATTTCAAACTGCGAATACGTGCAGAGAGCCAGAATTTGGCTCCAAAATATGGCTGAGGCCTCGAAATTGGGAGATTTGGGATATTTCGAAAACTGCAGGGGAGTTTGTGCAAAATGTGACTCACTGCCGCTTTCAGGACTTAGCATATGTTGGGTATAAAAAGTCGTAATATCAAACTGCGAATACGTGCATAGAGCAAATATGGCTCATTCCTCGAAATTGGGATATTTTGAAAACTGCAGGGGAGTTTGTGCAAAATGTGACTCACTGCCGATTTCAGTACTTTGCATATGTTGGGTATAAAAAGTCGTAATATCAAACTGCGAATATGTGCATAGAGCCAGAATTTGGCTCCAAAATATGGCTCAGTCCTTGAAATTGGGATGTTTGGGATATTTTGAAAACTGCAGGGAGGTTTGGGACAAATGTGACTCACTGCCGTTTTCAGTACTTGGCATATGTTGGGTATAAAAATTCGTAATATCAAACTGCGAATACATGCAGAGAGCCAGAATTTGGCTCCAAAATATGGATCAGGCCTCGAAATTGGGATGTTTGGGAAATTTTGAAAACTGCAGGGAGGTTTGGGACAAATGTGACCAAATGCCACTTTCAGTACTTCGCATTTGTTGGGTATAAAAAAGTCGCAATTTCAAACTGCGAATACGTGCAGAGAGCCAGAATTTGGCTCCAAAATATGGCTCAGGCCTCGAAATTGGGATGTTTGGGATATTTTGAAAACTGCAGGGGAGTTTGGGACAAATATGACCAAACGCCGCTTTCAGTACTTGGCATATGTTGGGTTTAAAAAAGTCGCAATTTCAAACTGCGAATACGTGCAGAGAGCCAAAAATTGGCTGCAAAGTATGACTCAGGCCTCGAAATGTGGATATTTGGGATATTTCGAAAACTGCAGGGGAGTTTGTGTAAAATGTGACTCACTGCCGCTTTCAGGACTTGGCATATGTTGGGTATAAAAAGTCGTAATATCAAAATGCGAATACGTGCAGAGAGCCAGGATTTGGCTCCAAAATATGGCTCTGGCCTCAAAATTGTGATATTTGGGATATTTTAAAAACTGCAGGGGAGTTTGTGCAAAACGTCACTCACTGCCGCTTTCAGGACTTGGCATATTTTGCGTATAAAAAGTCGTAATTTCAAACTGCGAATATGTGCATAGAGCCAGAATTTGGCTCCAAAATATGGCTCTGGCCTCGAAATTGGTATGTTTGGGATATTTTGAAAACTGCAGGGGAGTTTGTGCAAAATGTGACTCACTGCCGCTTTCAGGACTTGGCATATGTTGGCTATAAAAAGTCGTAATTTCAAACTGCGAATACGTGCATAGAGCCAGAATTTGGCTCCAAAATATAGCTCAGGCCTCGAAATTAGGATGTTTGGGATATTTTGAAAATTGCAGGGAAGTTTGGGACAAATATGACCAAACGCCGCTTTAGGTACTTGGCATATGTTGGGTATAAAAAAGTCGCAATTTCAAACTGCGAATACGTACATAGAGCCAGAGTTTGGCTCCAAAATATGGCTCAGGCCTCGAAATTAGGAGATTTGGGATATTTCGAAAACTGCAGGGGAGTTTGTGCAAAATGTGACTCACTGCCGCTTTCAGGACTTAGCATATGTTGGGTATAAAAAGTCGTAATATCAAACTGCGAATACGTGCATAGAGCCCGAATTTGGCTCCAAAATATGGCTCAGGCCTCAATATTGGGTTGTTTGGGATATTTTGAAAACTGCAGAGGGGATTGGGACAAATGTGACCAAACGCCGCTTTCAGTACTTGGCATATGTTGGGTATAAAAAGTCGTAATTTCAAACTGCGAATAAGTGCAGAGAGCCAGAATTTGGCTGCAACATATGGCTCATTCCTCGAAATTGGGATATTTGGGATATTTTGAAAACTGCAGGGGAGTTTGTCCAAAATGTGACTCACTGCCGCTTTCAGTACTTTGCATATGTTGGGTATAAAAAGTCGTAATATCAAACTGCGAATACGTGCAGATAGCCAGAATTTGGTTCCAAAATATGGCTCAGGCCTCGAAATTGGGATATTTTGAAAACTGCAGCGAAGTTTGTGCAAAATGTGACTCACTGCCGCTTTCAGTACTTGGCATATGTTGGGTATAAAAATTCGTTATTTCAAACTGCGAATGTGTGCAGAGAACCAGAACTTGGCTCCAAAATATGGCTCAGGCCTCGAAGTTGGGATATTTGGGATATTTCGAAAACTGCAGGGGAGTTTGTGCAAAATGTGACTCACTGCCGCTTTCAGGACTTGGCATATGTTGGTATAAAAAGTCGTAATATAAAAATGCGAATAAGTGCAGAGAGCCAGAATTTGGCTGTAAAATATGGCTCAGGCCTCAAAATTGAGATGTTTGGGATATTTTAAAAACTGCAGGGGGGATTGGGACAAATGTGTCTAAACGCCGCTTTCAGTACTTGGCATACGTTGGGTATAAAAATTCGTAATTTCAAACTGCGAATACGTGCAGAAAGCCAGAATTTGGCTCCAAAATATGGCTCTGGCCTCAAAATTGTGATATTTGGGATATTTTAAAAACTGCAGGGGAGTTTGTGCAAAATGTCACTCACTGCCGCTTTCAGGACTTGGCATATTTTGCGTATAAAATTCGTAATTTCAAACTGCGAATATGTGCATAGAGCCAGAATTTGGCTCCAAAATATGGCTCTGGCCTCGAAATTGGTATGTTTGGGATATTTTGAAAACTGCAGGGGAGTTTGTGCAAAATGTGACTCACTGCCGCTTTCAGGACTTGGCATATGTTGGCTATAAAAAGTCGTAATTTCAAACAGCGAATACGTGCATAGAGCCAGAATTTGGCTCCAAAATATAGCTCAGGCCTCGAAATTAGGATGTTTGGGATATTTTGAAAATTGCAGGGAAGTTTGGGACAAATATGACCAAACGCCGCTTTAGGTACTTGGCATATGTTGGGTATAAAAAAGTCGCAATTTCAAACTGCGAATACGTGCAGAGAGCCAGAGTTTGGCTCCAAAATATGGCTCAGGCCTCGAAATTAGGAGATTTGGGATATTTCGAAAACTGCAGGGGAGTTTGTGCAAAATGTGACTCACTGCCGCTTTCAGGACTTAGCATATGTTGGGTATAAAAAGTCGTAATATCAAACTGCGAATACGTGCATAGAGCCCGAATTTGGCTCCAAAATATGGATCAGGCCTCGATATTGGGTTGTTTGGGATATTTTGAAAACTGCAGAGGGGTTTGGGACAAATGTGACCAAACGCCTCTTTCAGTACTTGGCATATGTTGGGTATAAAAAGTCGTAATTTCAAACTGCGAATACGTGCAGAGAGCCAGAATTTGGCTCCAAAATATGGTTCATTCCTCGAAATTGGGATATTTGGGATATTTTGAAAACTGCAGGGGAGTTTGTGCAAAATGTGACTCACTGCCGGTTTCAGTACTTTGCATATGCTGGGTATAAAAAGTCGTAATATCAAACTGCGAATACGTGCATAGAGCCAGAATTTGGCTCCAAAATATGGCTCAGGCCTTGAAATTGGGATGTTTGGGATATTTTGAAAACTGCAGGGAGGTTTGGGACAAATGTGACAAAACGCCGCTTTCAGAACTTGGCATATGTTGGGTATAAAAATTCGTAATTTCAAACAGCGTATTCCTGCAGAAAGCCAGAATTTGGCTCCAAAATTAGGCTCAGGCCTCGAAATTGGGATGTTTGGGATATTTTGAAAACTGCATGGGGGGTTTGGGACAAATGTGACCAAACGCCGCTTTCGGTACTTGGCATATGTGGGGTATTAAAAGTCGATATTTCATACTGCGAATACGTGCAGAGAGCCTGAATTTGGCTCCAAAATATGGCTCAGGCCTCGAAATTGGGATGTTTGGGATATTTTGAAAACTGCAGGGGAGTTTGTGCAAAATGTGACTCACTGCCGCTTTCAGTACTTGGCATATGTTGGGTATAAAAAGTCGTAATATCAAATTGCGAATACATGCAGAGAGCCAGAATTTGGCTCCAAAATATGGCTCAGGCCTCTAAATTGGGATGTTTGGGATATTTTGAAAACTGCAGGGGAGTTTAGGACACATATGACCATAGGCCGCTTTCAGTACTTGGCATATGTTGGGTATAAAAAAGTCGCAATTTCAAACTGCGAATACGTGTAGAGAGCCAGAAATTGGCTCCAAAATATGACTCAGGCCTCGAAATTGGGATATTTGGGATATTTCGAAAACAGCAGGGGAGTTTGTGTAAAATGTGACTCACTGTCGCGTTCAGGACTTGGCATATGTTGGGTATAAAAAGTCGTAATATCAAAATGCGAATACGTGCAGAAAGCCAGAATTTGGCTCCAAAATATGGCTGAGGCCTCGAAATTGGGAGATTTGGGATATTTCGAAAACTGCAGGGGAGTTTGTGCAAAATGTGACTCACTGCCGCTTTAAGGACTTAGCATATGTTGGGTATAAAAAGTCGTAATATCAAAGTGCGAATACGTGCAGAGAGCCAGAATTTGGCTCCAAAATATTGCTCAGGCCTCGAAATTGGGATGTTTGGGATATTTTGAAAACTGCAGGGGAGTTTGTGCAAAATGTGACTCACTGCCGCTTTCAGTACTTGGCATATGTTGGGTATAAAAAGTCGTAATATCAAAATGCGAATACATGTAGAGAGCCTGAATTTGGCTCCAAAATATGGCTCAAGCCTCGAAATTGGGATATTTGGGATATTTTGAAAACTGGAGGGAGGTTTGAGACAAATGTGACCAAACGCAGCTTTCAGCACTTGGCATATATTGGGGATAATAAAGTCGAAATTTCAAACTGCGAATACGTGCAGAGAGCCAGAATTTGGCTCCAAAATATGGCTCAGGCCTCGAAATTGGGATATTTGGGATATTTTGAAAACTGCAGGGGAGTTTGTGCAAAATGTGACTAATTGTTGCTTTCAGGACTTGGCATATGTTGGGTATAAAAAGATGTAATATAAAACTGCGAATACTTGCAGAGAGCCGGAGTTTGGCTCCAAAATATTGCTCAGGCCTCGAAATTGGGATGTTTGGGATATTTTGAAAACTGCAGGGGAGTTTGTGCAAAATGTGACTCACTGCCGCTTTCAGTACCTGGCATATGATGGATATAAAAAGTCGTAATATCAAACTGCGAATACGTGCAGAGAGCCAGAATTTGGCTCCAAAATATGGCTCAGGCCTCGAAATTGGGATGTTTGGGATATTTTGAAAACTGGATGGAGGTTTGGGACAAATGTGACCAAACGCCGCTTTCAGGACTTGGCATATGTTGGGTATAAAAAGTCGTAAAATCAAAATGCGAATACGTGCAGAGAGCCAGAATTTGGCTCCAAAATATGGCTCTGGCCTCAAAATTGTGATATTTGGGATATTTTAAAAACTGCAGGGGAGTTTGTGCAAAATGTCACTCACTGCCGCTTTCAGGACTTGGCATATTTTGCATATAAAAAGTTGTAATTTCAAACTGCGAATATATGCATAGAGCCAGAATTTGGCTCCAAAATATGGCTGTGGCCTCGAAATTGGTATGTTTGGGATATTTGGAAAACTGCAGGGGAGTTTGAGCAAAATGTGACTCACTGCCGCTTTCAGGACTTGGCATATGTTGGCTATAAAAAGTCGTAATTTCAAACTGCGAATACGTGCATAGAGCCAGAATTTGGCTCCAAAATATAGCTCAGGCCTCGAAATTAGGATGTTTGGGATATTTTGAAAATTGCAGGGAAGTTTGGGACAAATATGACCAAACGCCGCTTTAGGTACTTGGCATATGTTGGGTATAAAAAGTCGCAATTTCAAACTGCGAATACGTGCAGAGAGCCAGAGTTTGGCTCCAAAATATGGCTCAGGCCTCGAAATTAGGAGATTTGGGATATTTCGAAAACTGCAGGGGAGTTTGTGCAAAATGTGACTCACTGCCGCTTTCAGGACTTAGCATATGTTGGGTATAAAAAGTCGTAATATCAAACTGCGAATACGTGCATAGAGCCCGAATTTGGCTCCAAAATATGGCTCAGGCCTCGATATTGGGTTGTTTGGGATATTTTGAAAACTGCAGAGGGGATTGGGACAAATGTGACCAAACGCCGCTTTCAGTACTTGGCATATGTTGGGTATAAAAAGTCGTAATTTCAAACTGCGAATAAGTGCAGAGAGCCAGAATTTGGCTGCAACATATGGCTCATTCCTCGAAATTGGGATATTTGGGATATTTTGAAAACTGCAGGGGAGTTTGTCCAAAATGTGACTCACTGCCGCTTTCAGTACTTTGCATATGTTGGGTATAAAAAGTCGTAATATCAAACTGCGAATACGTGCAGATAGCCAGAATTTGGTTCCAAAATATGGCTCAGGCCTCGAAATTGGGATATTTTGAAAACTGCAGCGAAGTTTGTGCAAAATGTGACTCACTGCCGCTTTCAGTTCTTGGCATATGTTGGGTATAAAAATTCGTTATTTCAAACTGCGAATGTGTGCAGAGAACCAGAATTTGGCTCCAAAATATGGCTCAGGCCTCGAAGTTGGGATATTTGGGATATTTCGAAAACTGCAGGGGAGTTTGTGCAAAATGTGACTCACTGCCGCTTTCAGGACTTGGCATATGTTGGTATAAAAAGTCGTAATATAAAAATGCGAATAAGTGCAGAGAGCCAGAATTTGGCTGTAAAATATGGCTCAGGCCTCAAAATTGAGATGTTTGGGATATTTTAAAAACGGCAGGGGGGATTGGGACAAATGTGTCTAAACGCCGCTTTCAGTACTTGGCATACGTTGGGTATAAAAAGTCGTAATTTCAAACTGCGAATACGTGCAGAAAGCCAGAATTTGGCTCCAAAATATGGCTCTGGCCTCAAAATTGTGATATTTGGGATATTTTAAAAACTGCAGGGGAGTTTGTGCAAAATGTCACTCACTGCCGCTTTCAGGACTTGGCATATTTTGCGTATAAAAAGTCGTAATTTCAAACTGCGAATGTGTGCATAGAGCCAGAATTTGGCTCCAAAATATGGCTCAGTCCTTGAAATTGGGATGTTTGGGATATTTTGAAAACTGCAGGGAGGTTTGGGACAAATGTGACTCACTGCCGTTTTCAGTACTTGGCATATGTTGGGTATAAAAAGTCGTAATATCAAACTGCGAATACATGCAGAGAGCCAGAATTTGGCTCCAAAATATGGATCAGGCCTCGATATTGGGTTGTTTGGGATATTTTGAAAACTGCAGAGGGGATTGGGACAAATGTGACCAAACGCCTCTTTCAGTACTTGGCATATGTTGGGTATAAAAAGTCGTAATTTCAAACTGCGAATACGTGCAGAGAGCCAGAATTTGGCTCCAAAATATGGTTCATTCCTCGAAATTGGGATATTTGGGATATTTTGAAAACTGCAGGGGAGTTTGTGCAAAATGTGACTCACTGCCGGTTTCAGTACTTTGCATATGCTGGGTATAAAAAGTCGTAAAATCAAACTGCGAATACGTGCAGAGAGCCAGAATTTGGCTCTAAAATATGGCTCAGGCCTCGAAATTGGGATGTTTGGGATATTTTGAAAACTGCAGGGAGGTTTGGGACAAATGTGACCAAATGCCACTTTCAGTACTTCGCATTTGTTGGGTATAAAAAAGTCGCAATTTCAAACTGCGAATACGTGCAGAGAGCCAGAATTTGGCTCCAAAATATGGCTCAGGCCTCGAAATTGGGATGTTTGGGATATTTTGAAAACTGCAGGGGAGTTTGGGACAAATATGACCAAACGCCGCTTTCAGTACTTGGCATATGTTGGGTATAAAAAAGTCGCAATTTCAAACTGCGAATACGTGCAGAGAGCCAGAAATTGGCTGCAAAATATGACTCAGGCCTCGAAATGTGGATATTTGGGATATTTCGAAAACTGCAGGGGAGTTTGTGTAAAATGTGACTCACTGCCGCTTTCAGGACTTGGCATATGTTGGGTATAAAAAGTCGTAATATCAAAATGCGAATACGTGCAGAGAGCCAGAATTTGGCTCCAAAATATGGCTCTGGCCTCAAAATTGTGATATTTGGGATATTTTAAAAACTGCAGGGGAGTTTGTGCAAAATGTCACTCACTGCCGCTTTCAGGACTTGGCATATTTTGCGTATAAAAAGTCGTAATTTCAAACTGCGAATATGTGCATAGAGCCAGAATTTGGCTCCAAAATATGGCTCTGGCCTCGAAATTGGTATGTTTGGGATATTTTGAAAACTGCAGGGGAGTTTGTGCAAAATGTGACTCACTGCCGCTTTCAGGACTTGGCATATGTTGGCTATAAAAAGTCGTAATTTCAAACTGCGAATACGTGCATAGAGCCAGAATTTGGCTCCAAAATATAGCTCAGGCCTCGAAATTAGGATGTTTGGGATATTTTGAAAATTGCAGGGAAGTTTGGGACAAATATGACCAAACGCCGCTTTAGGTACTTGGCATATGTTGGGTATAAAAAGTCGCAATTTCAAACTGCGAATACGTGCAGAGAGCCAGAGTTTGGCTCCAAAATATGGCTCAGGCCTCGAAATTAGGGGATTTGGGATATTTCGAAAACTGCAGGGGAGTTTGTGCAAAATGTGACTCACTGCCGCTTTCAGGACTTAGCATATGTTGGGTATAAAAAGTCGTAATATCAAACTGCGAATACGTGCATAGAGCCCGAATTTGGCTCCAAAATATGGCTCAGGCCTCGATATTGGGTTGTTTGGGATATTTTGAAAACTGCAGAGGGGATTGGGACAAATGTGACCAAACGCCGCTTTCAGTACTTGGCATATGTTGGGTATAAAAAGTCGTAATTTCAAACTGCGAATAAGTGCAGAGAGCCAGAATTTGGCTGCAACATATGGCTCATTCCTCGAAATTGGGATATTTGGGATATTTTGAAAACTGCAGGGGAGTTTGTCCAAAATGTGACTCACTGCCGCTTTCAGTACTTTGCATATGTTGGGTATAAAAAGTCGTAATATCAAACTGCGAATACGTGCAGATAGCCAGAAATTGGTTCCAAAATATGGCTCAGGCCTCGAAATTGGGATATTTTGAAAACTGCAGCGAAGTTTGTGCAAAATGTGACTCACTGCCGCTTTCAGTTCTTGGCATATGTTGGGTATAAAAATTCGTTATTTCAAAATGCGAATGTGTGCAGAGAACCAGAATTTGGCTCCAAAATATGGCTCAGGCCTCGAAGTTGGGATATTTGGGATATTTCGAAAACTGCAGGGGAGTTTGTGCAAAATGTGACTCACTGCCGCTTTCAGGACTTGGCATATGTTGGTATAAAAAGTCGTAATATAAAAATGCGAATAAGTGCAGAGAGCCAGAATTTGGCTGTAAAATATGGCTCAGGCCTCAAAATTGAGATGTTTGGGATATTTTAAAAACTGCAGGGGGGATTGGGACAAATGTGTCTAAACGCCGCTTTCAGTACTTGGCATACGTTGGGTATAAAAAGTCGTAATTTCAAACTGCGAATACGTGCAGAAAGCCAGAATTTGGCTCCAAAATATGGCTCTGGCCTCAAAATTGTGATATTTGGGATATTTTAAAAACTGCAGGGGAGTTTGTGCAAAATGTCACTCACTGCCGCTTTCAGGACTTGGCATATTTTGCGTATAAAAAGTCGTAATTTCAAACTGCGAATGTGTGCATAAAGCCAGAATTTGGCTCCAAAATATGGCTCAGTCCTTGAAATTGGGATGTTTGGGATATTTTGAAAACTGCAGGGAGGTTTGGGACAAATGTGACTCACTGCCGTTTTCAGTACTTGGCATATGTTGGGTATAAAAAGTCGTAATATCAAACTGCGAATACATGCAGAGAGCCAGAATTTGGCTCCAAAATATCGATCATGCCTCGAAATTGGGATGTTTGGGATATTTTGAAAACTGCAGGGAGGTTTGGGACAAATGTGACCAAATGCCACTTTCAGTACTTCGCATTTGTTGGGTATAAAAAAGTCGCAATTTCAAACTGCGAATACGTGCAGAGAGCCAGAATTTGGCTCCAAAATATGGCTCAGGCCTCGAAATTGGGATGTTTGGGATATTTTGAAAACTGCAGGGGAGTTTGGGACAAATATGACCAAACGCCGCTTTCAGTACTTGGCATATGTTGGGTATAAAAAAGTCGCAATTTCAAACTGCGAATACGTGCAGAGAGCCAGAAATTGGCTGCAAAATATGACTCAGGCCTCGAAATGTGGATATTTGGGATATTTCGAAAACTGCAGGGGAGTTTGTGTAAAATGTGACTCACTGCCGCTTTCAGGACTTGGCATATGTTGGCTATAAAAAGTCGTAATTTCAAACTGCGAATACGTGCATAGAGCCAGAATTTGGCTCCAAAATATAGCTCAGGCCTCGAAATTGGGATGTTTGGGATATTTTGAAAACTGCAGGGGAGTTTGGGACAAATATGACCAAACGCCGCTTTCAGTACTTGGCATATGTTGGGTATAAAAAAGTCGCAATTTCAAACTGCGAATACGTGCAGAGAGCCAGAAATTGGCTCCAAAATATGGCTCTGGCCTCAAAATTGTGATATTTGGGATATTTTAAAAACTGCAGGGGAGTTTGTGCAAAATGTCACTCACTGCCGCTTTCAGGACTTGGCATATTTTGCGTATAAAAAGTCGTAATTTCAAACTGCGAATATGTGCATAGAGCCAGAATTTGGCTCCAAAATATGGCTCTGGCCTCGAAATTGGTATGTTTGGGATATTTTGAAAACTGCAGGGGAGTTTGTGCAAAATGTGACTCACTGCCGCTTTCAGGACTTGGCATATGTTGGCTATAAAAAGTCGTAATTTCAAACTGCGAATACGTGCATAGAGCCAGAATTTGGCTCCAAAATATAGCTCAGGCCTCGAAATTAGGATGTTTGGGATATTTTGAAAATTGCAGGGAAGTTTGGGACAAATATGACCAAACGCCGCTTTAGGTACTTGGCATATGTTGGGTATAAAAAGTCGCAATTTCAAACTGCGAATACGTGCAGAGAGCCAGAGTTTGGCTCCAAAATATGGCTCAGGCCTCGAAATTAGGAGATTTGGGATATTTCGAAAACTGCAGGGGAGTTTGTGCAAAATGTGACTCACTGCCGCTTTCAGGACTTAGCATATGTTGGGTATAAAAAGTCGTAATATCAAACTGCGAATACGTGCATAGAGCCCGAATTTGGCTCCAAAATATGGCTCAGGCCTCGATATTGGGTTGTTTGGGATATTTTGAAAACTGCAGAGGGGATTGGGACAAATGTGACCAAACGCCGCTTTCAGTACTTGGCATATGTTGGGTATAAAAAGTCGTAATTTCAAACTGCGAATAAGTGCAGAGAGCCAGAATTTTGCTGCAACATATGGCTCATTCCTCGAAATTGGGATATTTGGGATATTTTGAAAACTGCAGGGGAGTTTGTCCAAAATGTGACTCACTGCCGCTTTCAGTACTTTGCATATGTTGGGTATAAAAAGTCGTAATATCAAACTGCGAATACGTGCAGATAGCCAGAAATTGGTTCCAAAATATGGCTCAGGCCTCGAAATTGGGATATTTTGAAAACTGCAGCGAAGTTTGTGCAAAATGTGACTCACTGCCGCTTTCAGTTCTTGGCATATGTTGGGTATAAAAATTCGTTATTTCAAACTGCGAATGTGTGCAGAGAACCAGAATTTGGCTCCAAAATATGGCTCAGGCCTCGAAGTTGGGATATTTGGGATATTTCGAAAACTGCAGGGGAGTTTGTGCAAAATGTGACTCACTGCCGCTTTCAGGACTTGGCATATGTTGGTATAAAAAGTCGTAATATAAAAATGCGAATAAGTGCAGAGAGCCAGAATTTGGCTGTAAAATATGGCTCAGGCCTCAAAATTGAGATGTTTGGGATATTTTAAAAACTGCAGGGGGGATTGGGACAAATGTGTCTAAACGCCGCTTTCAGTACTTGGCATACGTTGGGTATAAAAAGTCGTAATTTCAAACTGCGAATACGTGCAGAAAGCCAGAATTTGGCTCCAAAATATGGCTCTGGCCTCAAAATTGTGATATTTGGGATATTTTAAAAACTGCAGGGGAGTTTGTGCAAAATGTCACTCACTGCCGCTTTCAGGACTTGGCATATTTTGCGTATAAAAAGTCGTAATTTCAAACTGCGAATGTGTGCATAGAGCCAGAATTTGCCTCCAAAATATGGCTCAGTCCTTGAAATTGGGATGTTTGGGATATTTTGAAAACTGCAGGGAGGTTTGGGACAAATGTGACTCACTGCCGTTTTCAGTACTTGGCATATGTTGGGTATAAAAAGTCGTAATATCAAACTGCGAATACATGCAGAGAGCCAGAATTTGGCTCCAAAATATCGATCATGCCTCGAAATTGGGATGTTTGGGATATTTTGAAAACTGCAGGGAGGTTTGGGACAAATGTGACCAAATGCCACTTTCAGTACTTCGCATTTGTTGGGTATAAAAAAGTCGCAATTTCAAACTGCGAATACGTGCAGAGAGCCAGAATTTGGCTCCAAAATATGGCTCAGGCCTCGAAATTGGGATGTTTGGGATATTTTGAAAACTGCAGGGGAGTTTGGGACAAATATGACCAAACGCCGCTTTCAGTACTTGGCATATGTTGGGTATAAAAAAGTCGCAATTTCAAACTGCGAATACGTGCAGAGAGCCAGAAATTGGCTGCAAAATATGACTCAGGCCTCGAAATGTGGATATTTGGGATATTTCGAAAACTGCAGGGGAGTTTGTGTAAAATGTGACTCACTGCCGCTTTCAGGACTTGGCATATGTTGGGTATAAAAAGTCGTAATATCAAAATGCGAATACGTGCAGAGAGCCAGAATTTGGCTCCAAAATATGGCTCTGGCCTCAAAATTGTGATATTTGGGATATTTTAAAAACTGCAGGGGAGTTTGTGCAAAATGTCACTCACTGCCGCTTTCAGGACTTGGCATATTTTGCGTATAAAAAGTCGTAATTTCAAACTGCGAATACGTGCATAGAGCCAGAATTTGGCTCCAAAATATAGCTCAGGCCTCGAAATTAGGATGTTTGGGATATTTTGAAAATTGCAGGGAAGTTTGGGACAAATATGACCAAACGCCGCTTTAGGTACTTGGCATATGTTGGGTATAAAAAGTCGCAATTTCAAACTGCGAATACGTGCAGAGAGCCAGAGTTTGGCTCCAAAATATGGCTCAGGCCTCGAAATTAGGAGATTTGGGATATTTCGAAAACTGCAGGGGAGTTTGTGCAAAATGTGACTCACTGCCGCTTTCAGGACTTAGCATATGTTGGGTATAAAAAGTCGTAATATCAAACTGCGAATACGTGCATAGAGCCCGAATTTGGCTCCAAAATATGGCTCAGGCCTCGATATTGGGTTGTTTGGGATATTTTGAAAACTGCAGAGGGGATTGGGACAAATGTGACCAAACGCCGCTTTCAGTACTTGGCATATGTTGGGTATAAAAAGTCGTAATTTCAAACTGCGAATAAGTGCAGAGAGCCAGAATTTGGCTGCAACATATGGCTCATTCCTCGAAATTGGGATATTTGGGATATTTTGAAAACTGCAGGGGAGTTTGTCCAAAATGTGACTCACTGCCGCTTTCAGTACTTTGCATATGTTGGGTATAAAAAGTCGTAATATCAAACTGCGAATACGTGCAGATAGCCAGAATTTGGTTCCAAAATATGGCTCAGGCCTCGAAATTGGGATATTTTGAAAACTGCAGCGAAGTTTGTGCAAAATGTGACTCACTGCCGCTTTCAGTTCTTGGCATATGTTGGGTATAAAAATTCGTTATTTCAAACTGCGAATGTGTGCAGAGAACCAGAATTTGGCTCCAAAATATGGCTCAGGCCTCGAAGTTGGGATATTTGGGATATTTCGAAAACTGCAGGGGAGTTTGTGCAAAATGTGACTCACTGCCGCTTTCAGGACTTGGCATATGTTGGTATAAAAAGTCGTAATATAAAAATGCGAATAAGTGCAGAGAGCCAGAATTTGGCTGTAAAATATGGCTCAGGCCTCAAAATTGAGATGTTTGGGATATTTTAAAAACGGCAGGGGGGATTGGGACAAATGTGTCTAAACGCCGCTTTCAGTACTTGGCATACGTTGGGTATAAAAAGTCGTAATTTCAAACTGCGAATACGTGCAGAAAGCCAGAATTTGGCTCCAAAATATGGCTCTGGCCTCAAAATTGTGATATTTGGGATATTTTAAAAACTGCAGGGGAGTTTGTGCAAAATGTCACTCACTGCCGCTTTCAGGACTTGGCATATTTTGCGTATAAAAAGTCGTAATTTCAAACTGCGAATGTGTGCATAGAGCCAGAATTTGGCTCCAAAATATGGCTCAGTCCTTGAAATTGGGATGTTTGGGATATTTTGAAAACTGCAGGGAGGTTTGGGACAAATGTGACTCACTGCCGTTTTCAGTACTTGGCATATGTTGGGTATAAAAAGTCGTAATATCAAACTGCGAATACATGCAGAGAGCCAGAATTTGGCTCCAAAATATGGATCAGGCCTCGATATTGGGTTGTTTGGGATATTTTGAAAACTGCAGAGGGGATTGGGACAAATGTGACCAAACGCCTCTTTCAGTACTTGGCATATGTTGGGTATAAAAAGTCGTAATTTCAAACTGCGAATACGTGCAGAGAGCCAGAATTTGGCTCCAAAATATGGTTCATTCCTCGAAATTGGGATATTTGGGATATTTTGAAAACTGCAGGGGAGTTTGTGCAAAATGTGACTCACTGCCGGTTTCAGTACTTTGCATATGCTGGGTATAAAAAGTCGTAAAATCAAACTGCGAATACGTGCAGAGAGCCAGAATTTGGCTCTAAAATATGGCTCAGGCCTCGAAATTGGGATGTTTGGGATATTTTGAAAACTGCAGGGAGGTTTGGGACAAATGTGACCAAATGCCACTTTCAGTACTTCGCATTTGTTGGGTATAAAAAAGTCGCAATTTCAAACTGCGAATACGTGCAGAGAGCCAGAATTTGGCTCCAAAATATGGCTCAGGCCTCGAAATTGGGATGTTTGGGATATTTTGAAAACTGCAGGGGAGTTTGGGACAAATATGACCAAACGCCGCTTTCAGTACTTGGCATATGTTGGGTATAAAAAAGTCGCAATTTCAAACTGCGAATACGTGCAGAGAGCCAGAAATTGGCTGCAAAATATGACTCAGGCCTCGAAATGTGGATATTTGGGATATTTCGAAAACTGCAGGGGAGTTTGTGTAAAATGTGACTCACTGCCGCTTTCAGGACTTGGCATATGTTGGGTATAAAAAGTCGTAATATCAAAATGCGAATACGTGCAGAGAGCCAGAATTTGGCTCCAAAATATGGCTCTGGCCTCAAAATTGTGATATTTGGGATATTTTAAAAACTGCAGGGGAGTTTGTGCAAAATGTCACTCACTGCCGCTTTCAGGACTTGGCATATTTTGCGTATAAAAAGTCGTAATTTCAAACTGCGAATATGTGCATAGAGCCAGAATTTGGCTCCAAAATATGGCTCTGGCCTCGAAATTGGTATGTTTGGGATATTTTGAAAACTGCAGGGGAGTTTGTGCAAAATGTGACTCACTGCCGCTTTCAGGACTTGGCATATGTTGGCTATAAAAAGTCGTAATTTCAAACTGCGAATACGTGCATAGAGCCAGAATTTGGCTCCAAAATATAGCTCAGGCCTCGAAATTAGGATGTTTGGGATATTTTGAAAATTGCAGGGAAGTTTGGGACAAATATGACCAAACGCCGCTTTAGGTACTTGGCATATGTTGGGTATAAAAAGTCGCAATTTCAAACTGCGAATACGTGCAGAGAGCCAGAGTTTGGCTCCAAAATATGGCTCAGGCCTCGAAATTAGGAGATTTGGGATATTTCGAAAACTGCAGGGGAGTTTGTGCAAAATGTGACTCACTGCCGCTTTCAGGACTTAGCATATGTTGGGTATAAAAAGTCGTAATATCAAACTGCGAATACGTGCATAGAGCCCGAATTTGGCTCCAAAATATGGCTCAGGCCTCGATATTGGGTTGTTTGGGATATTTTGAAAACTGCAGAGGGGATTGGGACAAATGTGACCAAACGCCGCTTTCAGTACTTGGCATATGTTGGGTATAAAAAGTCGTAATTTCAAACTGCGAATAAGTGCAGAGAGCCAGAATTTGGCTGCAACATATGGCTCATTCCTCGAAATTGGGATATTTGGGATATTTTGAAAACTGCAGGGGAGTTTGTCCAAAATGTGACTCACTGCCGCTTTCAGTACTTTGCATATGTTGGGTATAAAAAGTCGTAATATCAAACTGCGAATACGTGCAGATAGCCAGAAATTGGTTCCAAAATATGGCTCAGGCCTCGAAATTGGGATATTTTGAAAACTGCAGCGAAGTTTGTGCAAAATGTGACTCACTGCCGCTTTCAGTTCTTGGCATATGTTGGGTATAAAAATTCGTTATTTCAAAATGCGAATGTGTGCAGAGAACCAGAATTTGGCTCCAAAATATGGCTCAGGCCTCGAAGTTGGGATATTTGGGATATTTCGAAAACTGCAGGGGAGTTTGTGCAAAATGTGACTCACTGCCGCTTTCAGGACTTGGCATATGTTGGTATAAAAAGTCGTAATATAAAAATGCGAATAAGTGCAGAGAGCCAGAATTTGGCTGTAAAATATGGCTCAGGCCTCAAAATTGAGATGTTTGGGATATTTTAAAAACTGCAGGGGGGATTGGGACAAATGTGTCTAAACGCCGCTTTCAGTACTTGGCATACGTTGGGTATAAAAAGTCGTAATTTCAAACTGCGAATACGTGCAGAAAGCCAGAATTTGGCTCCAAAATATGGCTCTGGCCTCAAAATTGTGATATTTGGGATATTTTAAAAACTGCAGGGGAGTTTGTGCAAAATGTCACTCACTGCCGCTTTCAGGACTTGGCATATTTTGCGTATAAAAAGTCGTAATTTCAAACTGCGAATGTGTGCATAAAGCCAGAATTTGGCTCCAAAATATGGCTCAGTCCTTGAAATTGGGATGTTTGGGATATTTTGAAAACTGCAGGGAGGTTTGGGACAAATGTGACTCACTGCCGTTTTCAGTACTTGGCATATGTTGGGTATAAAAAGTCGTAATATCAAACTGCGAATACATGCAGAGAGCCAGAATTTGGCTCCAAAATATCGATCATGCCTCGAAATTGGGATGTTTGGGATATTTTGAAAACTGCAGGGAGGTTTGGGACAAATGTGACCAAATGCCACTTTCAGTACTTCGCATTTGTTGGGTATAAAAAAGTCGCAATTTCAAATTGCGAATACGTGCAGAGAGCCAGAATTTGGCTCCAAAATATGGCTCAGGCCTCGAAATTGGGATGTTTGGGATATTTTGAAAACTGCAGGGGAGTTTGGGACAAATATGACCAAACGCCGCTTTCAGTACTTGGCATATGTTGGGTATAAAAAAGTCGCAATTTCAAACTGCGAATACGTGCAGAGAGCCAGAAATTGGCTGCAAAATATGACTCAGGCCTCGAAATGTGGATATTTGGGATATTTCGAAAACTGCAGGGGAGTTTGTGTAAAATGTGACTCACTGCCGCTTTCAGGACTTGGCATATGTTGGCTATAAAAAGTCGTAATTTCAAACTGCGAATACGTGCATAGAGCCAGAATTTGGCTCCAAAATATAGCTCAGGCCTCGAAATTGGGATGTTTGGGATATTTTGAAAACTGCAGGGGAGTTTGGGACAAATATGACCAAACGCCGCTTTCAGTACTTGGCATATGTTGGGTATAAAAAAGTCGCAATTTCAAACTGCGAATACGTGCAGAGAGCCAGAAATTGGCTCCAAAATATGGCTCTGGCCTCAAAATTGTGATATTTGGGATATTTTAAAAACTGCAGGGGAGTTTGTGCAAAATGTCACTCACTGCCGCTTTCAGGACTTGGCATATTTTGCGTATAAAAAGTCGTAATTTCAAACTGCGAATATGTGCATAGAGCCAGAATTTGGCTCCAAAATATGGCTCTGGCCTCGAAATTGGTATGTTTGGGATATTTTGAAAACTGCAGGGGAGTTTGTGCAAAATGTGACTCACTGCCGCTTTCAGGACTTGGCATATGTTGGCTATAAAAAGTCGTAATTTCAAACTGCGAATACGTGCATAGAGCCAGAATTTGGCTCCAAAATATAGCTCAGGCCTCGAAATTAGGATGTTTGGGATATTTTGAAAATTGCAGGGAAGTTTGGGACAAATATGACCAAACGCCGCTTTAGGTACTTGGCATATGTTGGGTATAAAAAGTCGCAATTTCAAACTGCGAATACGTGCAGAGAGCCAGAGTTTGGCTCCAAAATATGGCTCAGGCCTCGAAATTAGGAGATTTGGGATATTTCGAAAACTGCAGGGGAGTTTGTGCAAAATGTGACTCACTGCCGCTTTCAGGACTTAGCATATGTTGGGTATAAAAAGTCGTAATATCAAACTGCGAATACGTGCATAGAGCCCGAATTTGGCTCCAAAATATGGCTCAGGCCTCGATATTGGGTTGTTTGGGATATTTTGAAAACTGCAGAGGGGATTGGGACAAATGTGACCAAACGCCGCTTTCAGTACTTGGCATATGTTGGGTATAAAAAGTCGTAATTTCAAACTGCGAATAAGTGCAGAGAGCCAGAATTTGGCTGCAACATATGGCTCATTCCTCGAAATTGGGATATTTGGGATATTTTGAAAACTGCAGGGGAGTTTGTCCAAAATGTGACTCACTGCCGCTTTCAGTACTTTGCATATGTTGGGTATAAAAAGTCGTAATATCAAACTGCGAATACGTGCAGATAGCCAGAAATTGGTTCCAAAATATGGCTCAGGCCTCGAAATTGGGATATTTTGAAAACTGCAGCGAAGTTTGTGCAAAATGTGACTCACTGCCGCTTTCAGTTCTTGGCATATGTTGGGTATAAAAATTCGTTATTTCAAACTGCGAATGTGTGCAGAGAACCAGAATTTGGCTCCAAAATATGGCTCAGGCCTCGAAGTTGGGATATTTGGGATATTTCGAAAACTGCAGGGGAGTTTGTGCAAAATGTGACTCACTGCCGCTTTCAGGACTTGGCATATGTTGGTATAAAAAGTCGTAATATAAAAATGCGAATAAGTGCAGAGAGCCAGAATTTGGCTGTAAAATATGGCTCAGGCCTCAAAATTGAGATGTTTGGGATATTTTAAAAACTGCAGGGGGGATTGGGACAAATGTGTCTAAACGCCGCTTTCAGTACTTGGCATACGTTGGGTATAAAAAGTCGTAATTTCAAACTGCGAATACGTGCAGAAAGCCAGAATTTGGCTCCAAAATATGGCTCTGGCCTCAAAATTGTGATATTTGGGATATTTTAAAAACTGCAGGGGAGTTTGTGCAAAATGTCACTCACTGCCGCTTTCAGGACTTGGCATATTTTGCGTATAAAAAGTCGTAATTTCAAACTGCGAATGTGTGCATAGAGCCAGAATTTGCCTCCAAAATATGGCTCAGTCCTTGAAATTGGGATGTTTGGGATATTTTGAAAACTGCAGGGAGGTTTGGGACAAATGTGACTCACTGCCGTTTTCAGTACTTGGCATATGTTGGGTATAAAAAGTCGTAATATCAAACTGCGAATACATGCAGAGAGCCAGAATTTGGCTCCAAAATATCGATCATGCCTCGAAATTGGGATGTTTGGGATATTTTGAAAACTGCAGGGAGGTTTGGGACAAATGTGACCAAATGCCACTTTCAGTACTTCGCATTTGTTGGGTATAAAAAAGTCGCAATTTCAAACTGCGAATACGTGCAGAGAGCCAGAATTTGGCTCCAAAATATGGCTCAGGCCTCGAAATTGGGATGTTTGGGATATTTTGAAAACTGCAGGGGAGTTTGGGACAAATATGACCAAACGCCGCTTTCAGTACTTGGCATATGTTGGGTATAAAAAAGTCGCAATTTCAAACTGCGAATACGTGCAGAGAGCCAGAAATTGGCTGCAAAATATGACTCAGGCCTCGAAATGTGGATATTTGGGATATTTCGAAAACTGCAGGGGAGTTTGTGTAAAATGTGACTCACTGCCGCTTTCAGGACTTGGCATATGTTGGGTATAAAAAGTCGTAATATCAAAATGCGAATACGTGCAGAGAGCCAGAATTTGGCTCCAAAATATGGCTCTGGCCTCAAAATTGTGATATTTGGGATATTTTAAAAACTGCAGGGGAGTTTGTGCAAAATGTCACTCACTGCCGCTTTCAGGACTTGGCATATTTTGCGTATAAAAAGTCGTAATTTCAAACTGCGAATACGTGCATAGAGCCAGAATTTGGCTCCAAAATATAGCTCAGGCCTCGAAATTAGGATGTTTGGGATATTTTGAAAATTGCAGGGAAGTTTGGGACAAATATGACCAAACGCCGCTTTAGGTACTTGGCATATGTTGGGTATAAAAAGTCGCAATTTCAAACTGCGAATACGTGCAGAGAGCCAGAGTTTGGCTCCAAAATATGGCTCAGGCCTCGAAATTAGGAGATTTGGGATATTTCGAAAACTGCAGGGGAGTTTGTGCAAAATGTGACTCACTGCCGCTTTCAGGACTTAGCATATGTTGGGTATAAAAAGTCGTAATATCAAACTGCGAATACGTGCATAGAGCCCGAATTTGGCTCCAAAATATGGCTCAGGCCTCGATATTGGGTTGTTTGGGATATTTTGAAAACTGCAGAGGGGATTGGGACAAATGTGACCAAACGCCGCTTTCAGTACTTGGCATATGTTGGGTATAAAAAGTCGTAATTTCAAACTGCGAATAAGTGCAGAGAGCCAGAATTTGGCTGCAACATATGGCTCATTCCTCGAAATTGGGATATTTGGGATATTTTGAAAACTGCAGGGGAGTTTGTCCAAAATGTGACTCACTGCCGCTTTCAGTACTTTGCATATGTTGGGTATAAAAAGTCGTAATATCAAACTGCGAATACGTGCAGATAGCCAGAAATTGGTTCCAAAATATGGCTCAGGCCTCGAAATTGGGATATTTTGAAAACTGCAGCGAAGTTTGTGCAAAATGTGACTCACTGCCGCTTTCAGTTCTTGGCATATGTTGGGTATAAAAATTCGTTATTTCAAAATGCGAATGTGTGCAGAGAACCAGAATTTGGCTCCAAAATATGGCTCAGGCCTCGAAGTTGGGATATTTGGGATATTTCGAAAACTGCAGGGGAGTTTGTGCAAAATGTGACTCACTGCCGCTTTCAGGACTTGGCATATGTTGGTATAAAAAGTCGTAATATAAAAATGCGAATAAGTGCAGAGAGCCAGAATTTGGCTGTAAAATATGGCTCAGGCCTCAAAATTGAGATGTTTGGGATATTTTAAAAACTGCAGGGGGGATTGGGACAAATGTGTCTAAACGCCGCTTTCAGTACTTGGCATACGTTGGGTATAAAAAGTCGTAATTTCAAACTGCGAATACGTGCAGAAAGCCAGAATTTGGCTCCAAAATATGGCTCTGGCCTCAAAATTGTGATATTTGGGATATTTTAAAAACTGCAGGGGAGTTTGTGCAAAATGTCACTCACTGCCGCTTTCAGGACTTGGCATATTTTGCGTATAAAAAGTCGTAATTTCAAACTGCGAATGTGTGCATAAAGCCAGAATTTGGCTCCAAAATATGGCTCAGTCCTTGAAATTGGGATGTTTGGGATATTTTGAAAACTGCAGGGAGGTTTGGGACAAATGTGACTCACTGCCGTTTTCAGTACTTGGCATATGTTGGGTATAAAAAGTCGTAATATCAAACTGCGAATACATGCAGAGAGCCAGAATTTGGCTCCAAAATATCGATCATGCCTCGAAATTGGGATGTTTGGGATATTTTGAAAACTGCAGGGAGGTTTGGGACAAATGTGACCAAATGCCACTTTCAGTACTTCGCATTTGTTGGGTATAAAAAAGTCGCAATTTCAAACTGCGAATACGTGCAGAGAGCCAGAATTTGGCTCCAAAATATGGCTCAGGCCTCGAAATTGGGATGTTTGGGATATTTTGAAAACTGCAGGGGAGTTTGGGACAAATATGACCAAACGCCGCTTTCAGTACTTGGCATATGTTGGGTATAAAAAAGTCGCAATTTCAAACTGCGAATACGTGCAGAGAGCCAGAAATTGGCTCCAAAATATGGCTCTGGCCTCAAAATTGTGATATTTGGGATATTTTAAAAACTGCAGGGGAGTTTGTGCAAAATGTCACTCACTGCCGCTTTCAGGACTTGGCATATTTTGCGTATAAAAAGTCGTAATTTCAAACTGCGAATATGTGCATAGAGCCAGAATTTGGCTCCAAAATATGGCTCTGGCCTCGAAATTGGTATGTTTGGGATATTTTGAAAACTGCAGGGGAGTTTGTGCAAAATGTGACTCACTGCCGCTTTCAGGACTTGGCATATGTTGGCTATAAAAAGTCGTAATTTCAAACTGCGAATACGTGCATAGAGCCAGAATTTGGCTCCAAAATATAGCTCAGGCCTCGAAATTAGGATGTTTGGGATATTTTGAAAATTGCAGGGAAGTTTGGGACAAATATGACCAAACGCCGCTTTAGGTACTTGGCATATGTTGGGTATAAAAAGTCGCAATTTCAAACTGCGAATACGTGCAGAGAGCCAGAGTTTGGCTCCAAAATATGGCTCAGGCCTCGAAATTAGGAGATTTGGGATATTTCGAAAACTGCAGGGGAGTTTGTGCAAAATGTGACTCACTGCCGCTTTCAGGACTTAGCATATGTTGGGTATAAAAAGTCGTAATATCAAACTGCGAATACGTGCATAGAGCCCGAATTTGGCTCCAAAATATGGCTCAGGCCTCGATATTGGGTTGTTTGGGATATTTTGAAAACTGCAGAGGGGATTGGGACAAATGTGACCAAACGCCGCTTTCAGTACTTGGCATATGTTGGGTATAAAAAGTCGTAATTTCAAACTGCGAATAAGTGCAGAGAGCCAGAATTTGGCTGCAACATATGGCTCATTCCTCGAAATTGGGATATTTGGGATATTTTGAAAACTGCAGGGGAGTTTGTCCAAAATGTGACTCACTGCCGCTTTCAGTACTTTGCATATGTTGGGTATAAAAAGTCGTAATATCAAACTGCGAATACGTGCAGATAGCCAGAAATTGGTTCCAAAATATGGCTCAGGCCTCGAAATTGGGATATTTTGAAAACTGCAGCGAAGTTTGTGCAAAATGTGACTCACTGCCGCTTTCAGTTCTTGGCATATGTTGGGTATAAAAATTCGTTATTTCAAACTGCGAATGTGTGCAGAGAACCAGAATTTGGCTCCAAAATATGGCTCAGGCCTCGAAGTTGGGATATTTGGGATATTTCGAAAACTGCAGGGGAGTTTGTGCAAAATGTGACTCACTGCCGCTTTCAGGACTTGGCATATGTTGGTATAAAAAGTCGTAATATAAAAATGCGAATAAGTGCAGAGAGCCAGAATTTGGCTGTAAAATATGGCTCAGGCCTCAAAATTGAGATGTTTGGGATATTTTAAAAACTGCAGGGGGGATTGGGACAAATGTGTCTAAACGCCGCTTTCAGTACTTGGCATACGTTGGGTATAAAAAGTCGTAATTTCAAACTGCGAATACGTGCAGAAAGCCAGAATTTGGCTCCAAAATATGGCTCTGGCCTCAAAATTGTGATATTTGGGATATTTTAAAAACTGCAGGGGAGTTTGTGCAAAATGTCACTCACTGCCGCTTTCAGGACTTGGCATATTTTGCGTATAAAAAGTCGTAATTTCAAACTGCGAATGTGTGCATAGAGCCAGAATTTGCCTCCAAAATATGGCTCAGTCCTTGAAATTGGGATGTTTGGGATATTTTGAAAACTGCAGGGAGGTTTGGGACAAATGTGACTCACTGCCGTTTTCAGTACTTGGCATATGTTGGGTATAAAAAGTCGTAATATCAAACTGCGAATACATGCAGAGAGCCAGAATTTGGCTCCAAAATATCGATCATGCCTCGAAATTGGGATGTTTGGGATATTTTGAAAACTGCAGGGAGGTTTGGGACAAATGTGACCAAATGCCACTTTCAGTACTTCGCATTTGTTGGGTATAAAAAAGTCGCAATTTCAAACTGCGAATACGTGCAGAGAGCCAGAATTTGGCTCCAAAATATGGCTCAGGCCTCGAAATTGGGATGTTTGGGATATTTTGAAAACTGCAGGGGAGTTTGGGACAAATATGACCAAACGCCGCTTTCAGTACTTGGCATATGTTGGGTATAAAAAAGTCGCAATTTCAAACTGCGAATACGTGCAGAGAGCCAGAAATTGGCTGCAAAATATGACTCAGGCCTCGAAATGTGGATATTTGGGATATTTCGAAAACTGCAGGGGAGTTTGTGTAAAATGTGACTCACTGCCGCTTTCAGGACTTGGCATATGTTGGGTATAAAAAGTCGTAATATCAAAATGCGAATACGTGCAGAGAGCCAGAATTTGGCTCCAAAATATGGCTCTGGCCTCAAAATTGTGATATTTGGGATATTTTAAAAACTGCAGGGGAGTTTGTGCAAAATGTCACTCACTGCCGCTTTCAGGACTTGGCATATTTTGCGTATAAAAAGTCGTAATTTCAAACTGCGAATATGTGCATAGAGCCAGAATTTGGCTCCAAAATATGGCTCTGGCCTCGAAATTGGTATGTTTGGGATATTTTGAAAACTGCAGGGGAGTTTGTGCAAAATGTGACTCACTGCCGCTTTCAGGACTTGGCATATGTTGGCTATAAAAAGTCGTAATTTCAAACTGCGAATACGTGCATAGAGCCAGAATTTGGCTCCAAAATATAGCTCAGGCCTCGAAATTAGGATGTTTGGGATATTTTGAAAATTGCAGGGAAGTTTGGGACAAATATGACCAAACGCCGCTTTAGGTACTTGGCATATGTTGGGTATAAAAAGTCGCAATTTCAAACTGCGAATACGTGCAGAGAGCCAGAGTTTGGCTCCAAAATATGGCTCAGGCCTCGAAATTAGGAGATTTGGGATATTTCGAAAACTGCAGGGGAGTTTGTGCAAAATGTGACTCACTGCCGCTTTCAGGACTTAGCATATGTTGGGTATAAAAAGTCGTAATATCAAACTGCGAATACGTGCATAGAGCCCGAATTTGGCTCCAAAATATGGCTCAGGCCTCGATATTGGGTTGTTTGGGATATTTTGAAAACTGCAGAGGGGATTGGGACAAATGTGACCAAACGCCGCTTTCAGTACTTGGCATATGTTGGGTATAAAAAGTCGTAATTTCAAACTGCGAATAAGTGCAGAGAGCCAGAATTTGGCTGCAACATATGGCTCATTCCTCGAAATTGGGATATTTGGGATATTTTGAAAACTGCAGGGGAGTTTGTCCAAAATGTGACTCACTGCCGCTTTCAGTACTTTGCATATGTTGGGTATAAAAAGTCGTAATATCAAACTGCGAATACGTGCAGATAGCCAGAATTTGGTTCCAAAATATGGCTCAGGCCTCGAAATTGGGATATTTTGAAAACTGCAGCGAAGTTTGTGCAAAATGTGACTCACTGCCGCTTTCAGTACTTGGCATATGTTGGGTATAAAAATTCGTTATTTCAAACTGCGAATGTGTGCAGAGAACCAGAATTTGGCTCCAAAATATGGCTCTGGCCTCAAAATTGTGATATTTGGGATATTTTAAAAACTGCAGGGGAGTTTGTGCAAAATGTCACTCACTGCCGCTTTCAGGACTTGGCATATTTTGCGTATAAAAAGTCGTAATTTCAAACTGCGAATATGTTCATAGAGCCAGAATTTGGCTCCAAAATATGGCTCTGGCCTCGAAATTGGTATGTTTGGGATATTTTGAAAACTGCAGGGGAGTTTGGGCAAAATGTGACTCACTGCCGCTTTCAGGACTTGGCATATGTTGGCTATAAAAAGTCGTAATTTCAAACAGCGAATACGTGCATAGAGCCAGAATTTGGCTCCAAAATATAGCTCAGGCCTCGAAATTAGGATGTTTGGGATATTTTGAAAATTGCAGGGAAGTTTGGGACAAATATGACCAAACGCCGCTTTAGGTACTTGGCATATGTTGGGTATAAAAAAGTCGCAATTTCCAACTGCGAATACGTGCAGAGAGCCAGAGTTTGGCTCCAAAATATGGCTCAGGCCTCGAAATTAGGAGATTTGGGATATTTCGAAAACTGCAGGGGAGTTTGTGCAAAATGTGACTCACTGCCGCTTTCAGGACTTAGCATATGTTGGGTATAAAAAGTCGTAATATCAAACTGCGAATACGTGCATAGAGCCCGAATTTGGCTCCAAAATATGGATCAGGCCTCGATATTGGGTTGTTTGGGATATTTTGAAAACTGCAGAGGGGATTGGGACAAATGTGACCAAACGACTCTTTCAGTACTTGGCATATGTTGGGTATAAAAAGTCGTAATTTCAAACTGCGAATACGTGCAGAGAGCCAGAATTTGGCTCCAAAATATGGTTCATTCCTCGAAATTGGGATATTTGGGATATTTTGAAAACTGCAGGGGAGTTTGTGCAAAATGTGACTCACTGCCGGTTTCAGTACTTTGCATATGCTGGGTATAAAAAGTCGTAATTTCAAACTGCGAATACGTGCAGAGAGCCAGAATTTGGCTCCAAAATATGGCTCAGGCCTTGAAATTGGGATATTTGAGATATTTTGAAAACTGCAGGGAGGTTTGGGACAAATGTGACCAAACGCCGCTTTCAGTACTTGGCATATGTGGGGTATGAAAAGTCGATATTTCATACTGCGAATACGTGCAGAGAGCCTGAATTTGGCTCCAAAATATGGCTCAGGCCTCGAAATTGGGATATTTTGAAAACTGCAAGGGAGTTTGTGCAAAAAGTGACTCACTGCCGCTTTCAGTACTTTGCATATGTTGGGTATAAAAAGTCGTAATATCAAATTGCGAATACATGCAGAGAGCCAGAATTTGGCTCCAAAATATGGCTCAGGCCTCTAAATTGGGATGTTTGGGATATTTTGAAAACTGCAGGGGAGTTTAGGACAAATATGACCATAGGCCGCTTTCAGTACTTGGCATATGTTGGGTATAAAAAAGTCGCAATTTCAAACTGCGAATACGTGTAGAGAGCCAGAAATTGGCTCCAAAATATGACTCAGGCCTCGAAATTGGGATATTTGGGATATTTCGAAAACAGCAGGGGAGTTTGTGTAAAATGTGACTCACTGTCGCGTTCAGGACTTGGCATATGTTGGGTATAAAAAGTCGTAATATCAAAATGCGAATACGTGCAGAGAGCCAGAATTTGGCTCCAAAATATGGCTGAGGCCTCGAAATTGGGAGATTTGGGATATTTCGAAAACTGCAGGGGAGTTTGTGCAAAATGTGACTCACTGCCGCTTTCAGGACTTAGCATATGTTGGGTATAAAAAGTCGTAATATCAAAGTGCGAATACGTGCAGAGAGCCAGAATTTGGCTCCAAAATATTGCTCAGGCCTCGAAATTGGGATGTTTGGGATATTTTGAAAACTGGAGGGAGGTTTGAGACAAATGTGACCAAACGCAGCTTTCAGCACTTGGCATATATTGGGGATAATAAAGTCGAAATTTCAAACAGCGAATACGTGCAGAGAGCCAGAATTTGGCTCCAAAATATGGCTCAGGCCTCGAAATTGGGATATTTGGGATATTTTGAAAACTGCAGGGGAGTTTGTGCAAAATGTGACTAATTGTTGCTTTCAGGACTTGGCATATGTTGGGTATAAAAATATGTAATATAAAACTGCGAATACTTGCAGAGAGCCGGAGTTTGGCTCCAAAATATTGCTCAGGCCTCGAAATTGGGATGTTTGGGATATTTTGAAAACTGCAGGGGAGTTTGTGCAAAATGTGACTCACTGCCGCTTTCAGTACCTGGCATATGATGGATATAAAAAGTCGTAATATCAAACTGCGAATACGTGCAGAGAGCCAGAATTTGGCTCCAAAATATGGCTCAGGCCTCGAAATTGGGATGTTTGGGATATTTTGAAAACTGGATGGAGGTTTGGGACAAATGTGACCAAACGCCGCTTTCAGTACTTGGCATGTGTTGGGTATAAAAAGTCGTAATATCAAACTGCGAATTCGCGTAGAGAGCCAGAATTTGGCTCCAAAATATTGCTCAGGCCTCGATATTGGGATGTTTGGGAAATTTTGAAAACTGCAAGGGGGTTTGTGCAAAATGTGACCAAACGCCGCTTTCAGTACTTCGTATATGTTGGGTAAAAAAAAGTCGTAATTTTAAACTGCAAATATGTGCAGAGAGCCAGAATTTTGCTCCAAAATATGGCTCAGGCATCAAAATTGGGATGTTTGGGATAATTTGAAATCTGCAGGGGGATTGGGACAAATGTGACCAAACGCCGCTTTCAGTACTTGGCACATGTTGGGTATAAAAAGTCGTAGTATCAATCTGCGAATACGTGCAGAGAGCCAGAATTTGGCTCCAAAATATGGCTCAGGCCTCGAAATTGGGATGTTTGTGATATTTTGAAAACTGCAGGGGAGTTTGTGCAAAATGTGACTCACTGCTTCGTCCAGTACTTGGCATATGTTGGGTATAAAAAGTCGTAATATCAAACTGCGAATACGTGCAGTGAGCCAGAATTTGGCTCCAAAATATGGCTCAGGCCTTGAAATTGGGATATTTGGGATATTTTGAAAACTGGAGGGAGGTTTGGGACAAATGTGACCAAACACCGCTTTCAGTACGTGGCATATGTTGGGTATAAAAATTCGTTATTTCAAACTTCGAATACGTGCAGAGAGCCTGAATTTGGCTCCAAAATATGGCTCAGGCCTCGAAATTGGGATGTTTGGGATATTTTGAAAACTGCAGGGGAATTTGTGCAAAATGTGACTCACTGCCGCTTTCAGTACTTGGCATATGTTGGGTATAAAAATCGGAATATCAAACTGCGAATACGTGCAGAGAGCTAGAATTTGGCTCCAAAATAATGCTCGGGCCTCGAAATTGGGATGTTTGGGATATTTTGAAAAGCTGAGGGAGGTTTGGGACAAATGTGACGAAACGCCGTTTTCAGTACTTGGCATATATTGGGTATAAAAAAGTCGCAATTTCAAACTGCGAATACGTGCAGAGAGCCAGAATTTGGCTCCAAAATATGGCTCAAGCCTCGATATTGGGATGTTTGGGATATTATGAAAACTGCAGGAAGATTTGGGACAAATGTGACGAAACGCCACTTTTAGTACTTGGCATATGTTGGGTATAAAAAATTCGTAATTTCAAACTGCGAATATGTGCAGAGCCAGAATTTGGCTCCATAATATTGTTCAGGTCTAGAAATTGGGATGTTTGGGATATTTTGAAAACTGCAGGGGAGTTTGTGCAAAATGTGACTCACTGCCGCTTTCAGTACTTGGCATATGTTGGGTATAAAAATCGGAATATCAAACTGCGAATACGTGCAGAGAGCTAGAATTTGGCTCCAAAATAATGCTCGGGCCTCGAAATTGGGATGTTTGGGATATTTTGAAAAGCTGAGGGAGGTTTGGGACAAATGTGACGAAACGCCGTTTTCAGTACTTGGCATATATTGGGTATAAAAAAGTCGCAATTTCAAACTGCGAATACGTGCAGAGAGCCAGAATTTGGCTCCAAAATATGGCTCAAGCCTCGATATTGGGATGTTTGGGATATTATGAAAACTGCAGGAAGATTTGGGACAAATGTGACGAAACGCCACTTTTAGTACTTGGCATATGTTGGGTATAAAAAGTCGTTATTTCAAACTGCGAATACGTGCAGAGAGCCTGAAGTTGGCTCCAAAATATGGCTCAGGCTTTGAAATTTGGATGTTTGGGATATTTTGAAAACTGCAGGGGGGATTGTGCAAAATGTGACTCACTGCCTCTTTCAGTACTTGGCATATGTTGGGTATAAAAGGTCGTAATTTAAACCTGCGAATACGTGCAGAGAGCCAGAATTTGGCTCCAAAATAATGCTCAGGCCTCAAAATTGGGATGTTTAGGATATTTTTAAAACTGCAGGGGAGTGTGTGCAAAATGTGACTCACTGCCGCTTTCAGTACTTGGCATATGTTGGGTATAAAAATCGTAATATCAAACTGCGAATACATGTAGAGAGCCAGAATTTGGCTCCAAAATATATCTCAGGCCTCGAAATTGGGTTGTTTGGGATATTTTGAAAACTGGAGGGAGGTTTGGAACAAATGTGACCAAACGCCGCTTTCAGCACTTGGCATATATTGGGTATAAAAAAGTCGCAATTTCAAACTGCGAATACGTGCAGAGAGCCAAAATTTAGCTCCATAATACGGCTCAGGTCTCGAAATTGGGATATTTGGGATATTTTGAAAACTGCAGGGGAGTTTGTGCAAAATGTGACTCACTGCCTCTTTCAGTACTTGGCATATGTTGGGTATAAAATGTCGTAATATTAAACTGCGAATCCGTGGAGAGATCCAGAATTTGGCTCCAAAATATGGCTCAGGCATCGAAATTGGGTCTTTTGGGATATTTTGAAAACTGGAGGGATGTTTGGAACAAATGTGACCAAACGCCGCTTTCAGTACTTGGCATATGTTGGGTATAAAAAGATATAATTTCAAACTGCGAATACGTGGAGAGAGCCAGAATTTAGCTCCATAATACGGCTCAGGTCTCGAAATTGGGATATTTGGGATATTTCGAAAACTGCAGGGGAGTTTGTGCAAAATGTGACTAATTGCCGCTTTCAGGACTTGACATATGTTGGGTATAAAAAGTCGTAATATCAAACTGCGAATCCGTGCAGAGAGCCAGAATTTGGCTCCAAAATATGGCTCAGGCCTCGAAATTGGGATATTTGGGATATTTTGAAAACTGCAAGGATGTTTGGAACAAATGTGATCAAACGCCGCTTTCAGGACTTGGCATATGTTGGGTATAAAAAGTCGTAATTTAAAACTGCGAATACGCGCAGAGAGCCAGAATTTGGCTCCAAAATATGACTCAGGCCTCGAAATTGGGAAGTTTAGGATATTTTGAAAACTGCAGGGGAGTTTAAGACAAATATGACCAAACACCGCTTTCAGTACTTGGAATATGTTGGGTATAAAAAAGTCGCAATTTCAAACAGCGAATACGTGCAGAGAGCCAGAATTTGGCTCCAATATATGGCTCAGGCCTCGAAATTGGGATGTTTGGGATATTTTGAAAACTGCAGGGGAGTTTGTGCAAAATGTGACTAATTGCCGCTTTCAGGACTTGGCATATGTTGGGTATAAAAAACCGTAATTTAAAACTGCGAATACGTGCAGAGAGCCAGAATTTGGCTCCAAAATATTGCTCGGGCCTCGAAATTGGGATGTTTGGGATATTTGGAAAACTTGAGGGAGGTTTGGGACAAATGTGTCGAAACGCCATTTTCAGTACTTGGCATATATTGGGTATAAAAAAGTCGCAATTTCAAACTGCGAATACGTGCAGAGAGCCAGAATTTGGCTCCAAAATATGGCTCAGGCCTCGATATTGGGATGTTTGGGATATTATGAAAACTGCAGGAAGATTTGGGACAAATGTGACGAAACGCCACTTTTGGTACTTGGCATATGTTGGGTATAAAAAGTCGAAATATCAAACTGCGAATACGTGCAGAGAGCCAGAATTTGGCTCCAAAATATGGCTCAGTCCTCGAAATTGGGATATTTGGGATATTTTGAAAACTGGAGGGAGGTTTGAGACAAATGTGACCAAACACTGCATTCAGTACGTGGCGTATGTTGGGTATAAAAAATTAGCAATTTCAAACTGCGAATACGTGCAGAGAGCCAGAATTTAACTCCAAAATATTGCTCAGGCCTCGAAATTGGGATGTTTTGGATATTTGGAAAACTGCAGGGGAGTTTGTGCAAAATGTGACTAATTGCCACTTTCAGGACTTGGCATATGTTGGGTATAAAAAGTCGTAATTTAAAACTGCGAATACGTGCCGAGAGCCAGAATTTCGCTCCTAAATAATGCTCAGGCCTCGAAATTGGGATGTTTAGGATATTTTGAAAACTGCAGGGGAGTTTGTGCAAAATGTGACACACTGCCGCTTTCAGTACTTGTCATATGTTGGGTATAAAAATCGTAATATCAAACTGCGAATACATGTAGAGATCCAGAATTTGGCTCCAAAATATGGCTCAGGCCTTGAAATTGGGATATTTGCGTTATTTTGAAAACTGGAGGGGAGTTTGGGCAAAATGTGACTCACTGCCGCTTTCAGTATTTGGCATATATCGGAAATAAAAAAGTCGCAATTTCAAACTGCGAATACGTGCAGAGATCCAGAATTTGGCTCCAAAATATTGCTCAGGCCTCGAAATTGAGATATTTGGGATATTTCGAAAACTGCTGGGGAGTTTGTGCAAAATGTGACTCACTGCCGCTTTCAGGACTTGGCATATGTTGGGTATAAAAAGTCGTAATATCAAACTGCGAATACGTGCATAAAGCCAGAATTTGGCTCCAAATTATGGCTCAGGCATCGAAATTGGGATGTTTGGGATATTTTGAAAACTGCAGGGAGGTTTGGGACAAATGTGACCAAACACCGCTTTCAGTACTTGGCATATGTTGGTATAAAAAACCCGCAATTTAAAACTGCGAATACGTGCAGAGAGCCAGAATTTGGCTCCATAATATGGCGCAGGCCTCGATATTGGGATATTTGGGATATTTTGAAAACTGCAGGGGACTTTGGGACAAATATGACCAAACGGCGCTTACAGTACTTGGCATATGTTGGGTATAAAAAGTCGTAATTTCAAACTGCGAATACGTGCATAGAGCCTGAATTTGGCTCCAAAATATGGTTCAGGCCTCGAAATTGGGATATTTGGGATATTTTGAAAACTGCAGGGAAGTTTGGGACAAATGTGACCAAACGCTGCTTTCAGTACTTGTCATATGTTGGGTATAAAAAGTCGTAATTTCAAACTGCGAATACGTGCAGAGAGCCAGAATTTGGCTCCAAAATATGGCTCAGGCCTCGAAATTGGGATGTTTGGAATATTTTGAAAACTGCAGGGGAGTTTGAGCAAAATGTGACTCACTGTCGCTTTCAGGACTTGGCATATGTTGGGTATAAAAAGTCGTAATTTAAAACTGCGAATACGCGCAGAGAGCCAGAATTTGGCTCCAAAATATGGCTCAGGCCTCGAAATTGGGAAGTTTAGGATATTTTGAAAACTGCAGGGGAGTTTGTGCAAAATGTGACTCACTGTCGCTTTCAGGACTTGGCATATGTTGGGTATAAAAAGTCGTAATATCAAACTGCGAATACGTGCAGAGAGCTAGAATTTGGCTCCAAAATATGGCTCAGGCCACGATATTGGGATGTTTGGTATATTTTGAAAACTGCAGGAAGATTTGGGACAAATGTGACCAAACGCCACTTTCAGTACTTGGCATATGTTGGGTATAAAAAAGTCGCAATTTCAAATTGCGAATACGTGCAGAGAGCCAGAATTTGGCTCCAAAATATTGCTGAGGCCTCGAAATTGGGATGTTTGGGATATTTTGAAAACTGCAGGGGGGATTGTGCAAAATGTGACTCACTGCCTCTTTCAGTACTTGGCATATGTTGGGTATAAAAAGTCGTAATTTAAAACTGCGAATACATGCAGAGATCCAGAATTTGGCTCCAAAATAAGGCGCAGGCCTCGAAATTGGGTCTTTTGGGATATTTTGAAAACTGGAGGGATGTTTGGAACAAATGTGACAAAACGCCGCTTTCAGTACTTGGCATATGTTGGTTATAAAAAGATATAATTTCATACTGCGAATACGTGCAGAGATCCAGAATTTGGCTCCAAAATATGGCTCAGGCCTCGAAATTGAGATATTTGGGATATTTCGAAAACTGCAGGGAGGTTTGGGACAAATGTGACCAAACGCCGCTTTCAGTACTTGGCATATGTTGGTATAAAAAGTCGCAATATCAAACTGCGAATACGTGCAAAGAGCAAGAATTTGGCTCTATAATATGGCTCAGGCCTCGAAATTGGGATATTTGGGATATTTTGAAAACTGCAACTGAGTTTGTGCAAAATGTGACTAATTGCCGCTTTTAGGACTTGGAATATGTTGGGTATAAAAAGTCGTAATATCAAACTGCGAATCCGTGCAGAGAGCCAGAATTTGGCTCCAAAATATGGCTCAGGCCTCGAAATTGGGATATTTGGGGTATTTTGAAAACTGCAAGGATGTTTGGAACAAATGTGATCAAACGCCGCTTTCAGGACTTGGCATATGTTGGGTATAAAAAGTCATAATTTAAAACTGCGAATACGTGCAGAGAGCCCGAATTTGGCTCCAAAATATGACTCAGGCCTCGAAATTGCGAAGTTTAGGATATTTTGAAAACTGCAGGGGAGTTTAAGACAAATATGAACAAACGCCGCTTTCAGTACTTGGCATATGTTGGGTATAAAAAAGTCGAAATTTCAAACAGCGAATACGTGCAGAGAGCCAGAATTTAGCTCCAATATATGGCTCAGGCCTTGAAATTGGGATGTTTGGGATATTTTGAAAACTGCAGGGGAGTTTGTGCAAAATGTGACTAATTGCCGCTTTCAGGACTTGGCATATGTTGGGTATAAAAAGCCGTAATTTAAAACTGCGAATACGTGCAGAGAGCCAGAATTTGGCTCCAAAATAATGTTCGGGCCTCGAAATTGGGATGTTTGGGATATTTTGAAAACTTGAGGGAGGTTTGGGACAAATGTGACCAAACGCCGTTTTCAGTACTTGGCATATATTGGGTATAAAAAAGTCGCAATTTCAAACTGCGAATACGTGCAGAGAGCCAGAATTTGGCTCCAAAATATGGCTCAGGCCTCGATATTGGGATGTTTGGGATATTATGAAAACTGCAGGAAGATTTGGGACAAATGTGACCAAACGCCACTTTTAGTACTTGGCATATGTTGGGTAGAAAAAGTCGTTATTTCAAACTGCGAATACGTGCAGAGAGCCTGAAGTTGGCTCCAAAATATGGCTCAGGCCTCGAAATTTGGATGTTTGGGATATTTTGAAAACTGCAGGGGAATTTGTGCAAAATGTGACTCACTGCCGCGTCCAGTACTTGGCATATGTTGGGTATAAAAAGTCATAATATCAAACTGCGAATACGTGCAGAGAGCCAGAACTTGGCTCCAAAATATGGCACAGGCCTCGAAATTGGGATGTTTGGGATATTTTGAAAACTGCGGGGGAGTTTGTGCAAAATGTGACTAATTGCCGCTTTCAGGACTTGGCATATGTTGGATATAAAAAGCCGTAATTTAAAACTGTGAATACGTGCAGAGAGCCAGAATTTGGCTCCAAAATAATGCTCAGGCCTCGAAATTGGGATGTTTGGGATATTTTGAAAACTTGAGGGAGGTTTGGGACAAATGTGACCAAACGCCGCTTTCAGCACTTGGCATATATTGGGTTTAAAAAAGTCGAAATTTCAAACTGCGAATACATGCAGAGAGCCAGAATTTAGCTCCATAATACGGCTCAGGTCTCGAAATTGGGATATTTGGGATATTTTAAAAACTGCAAGGGAGTTTGTTCAAAATGTGACTCACTGCCTGTTTCAGTACTTTGCATATGTTGGGTATAAAAAGTCGTAATATCAAACTGCGCATCCGTGCAGAGAGACAGAATTTGGCTCCAAAATATGGGTCAGGCCTCGAAATTGGGATATTTGGGATATTTTGAAAACTGCAGGGATGTTTGGAACAAATGTGACCAAACGCCGCTTTCAGTACTTGGCATATGTTGGGTATAAAAAGATATAATTTCAAACTGCGAATACGTGCAGAGAGCCAGAATTGGGCTCCAAAATATGGCTCAGGCCTCGAAATTGGGATATTTGCTTTATTTTGAAAACTGGAGGGGAGTTTGGGCAAAATGTGACTCACTGCCGCTTTCAGTACTTGGCATATATTGGGTGTAAAAAAGTCGCAATTTCAAACGGCGAATACGTGCAGAGATCCAGAATTTGGCTCCAAAATATTGCTCAGGCCTCGAAATTGAGATATTTAGGATATTTTCAAAACTGCAGGGAGGTTTGGGACAAATGTGACCAAACGCCGCTTTCAGTACTTCGCATATGTTGGGTATAAAAAGTCGTAATTTCAAACTGCGAATACGTGCAGAGAGCCAGAATTTGGCTCCAAAATATGACTCAGGCCTCGAAATTGGTTTGTTTGGGATATTTTGAAAACTGGAGGGAGGTTTGGGACAAATGTGACCAAACGCCGCTTTCAGTACTTGGCATATGTTGGGTATAAAAAGTCGTAATTTCACACTGCGAATACGTGCAGAGAGCCAGAATTTGGCTCCAAAATATGGCTCAAGGCTCGAAATTGGGATATTTGGGATATTTCGAAAATTGCAGGGGAGTTTGTGCAAAATGTGGCTCACTGCCGCTTTCAGGACTTGGCATATGTTGGGTATAAAAAGTCATAATATCAAACTGCGAATACGTGCAGAGAGCCAGAATTTGGCTCCAAAATATGGCTCAGGCCTCGAAATTGGGATATTTGGGATATTTTGAAAACTGGAGGGAGGTTTGAGACAAATGTGAACAAACGCTGCTTTCAGTACGTGGCGTATGTTGGGTATAAAAAAGTCGCAATTTCAAACTGCGAATACGTGCAGAAAGCCAGAATTTGGCTCCAAAATATTGCTCAGGCCTCGAAATTGGGATATTTGAGATATTTTGAAAACTGCAGGGGAGTTTGTGCAAAATGTGACTCATTGCCGCTTTCAGTACTTGGCATATGTTGGGTATAATAAGTTGTAATTTCAAACTGCGAATACCTGCATAGAGCCAGAATTTGGCTCCAAAATATGGCTCAGGCGTCGATATTGGGATATTTGGGATATTTTGAAAACTGCAAGGGGGATTGGGACAAATGTGACCAAACGCCACTTTCAGTACTTGGCATATGTTGGGTATAAAATGATGTAATTTCAAACTGCGAATACGTGCAGAGAGCCAGAATTTGGCTCCAAAATATGGCTCAGGCCTCGAAATTGGGATATTTGCGTTATTTTGTAAAACTGGAGGGGAGTTTGGGCAAATTGTGACTCACTGCCGCTTTCAGTACTTTGCATATGTTGGGTATAAAGTGATGTAATTTCAAACTGCGAATAGGTGCAGAGAGCCAGAATTTGGTTCCAAAATATGACTCAGGCCTCGAAATTGGGATGTTTGGGATATTTTGAAAACTGCAGGGGAGTTTGGGACAAATATGACCAAATGCCGCTTTCAGTACATGACATATGTTGGGTATAAAAAAGTCGCAATTTCAAACTGCGAATACGTGCAGAGAGCCAGAATTTGGCTCCAAAATATGGCTCAGGCAATGAAATTGGGAAGTTTGGGATATTTTGAAAACTGCAGGGGACTTTGGGACAATTATGACCAAACGCCGCTTTTGGTACTTGACATATGTTGGGTATAAAAAGTCGTAATTTCAAACTGCGAATACGTGCAGAGAGCCTGAATTTGGCTCCAAAATATGGCTCAGGCCTCGAAGTTGGGATATTTGGGATATTTTGAAAAATGCAAGGAGGTTTGGGACAAATGTGACCAAACGCCGCTTTCAGTACTTCGCATATGTTGGGTATAAAAAGTCGTATTTTCAAACTGCGAATACGTGCAGAGAGCCAGAATTTAGCTCCAAAATATGGCTCAAGGCTCGAAATTGGGATATTTGGGATATTTCGAAAATGGCAGGGGAGTTTGTGCAAAATGTGACTCACTGCCGCTTTCAGGACTTGGCATATGTTAGGTATAAAAAGGCGTAATATCAAACTGCGATCACGTGCTGAGAGCCAGAATTTGGCTCCAAAATATGGCTCAGGCCTCGATTTTGGGATGTTTATGATATTTTGAAAACTGCAGGGGGGATTGGGACAAATGTGACCAAACACCACTTTCAGTACTTGGCATATGTTGGGTATAAAATTCGTTATTTCAAACTGTGAATACGTGCACAGAGCCTTAATTTGGCTCTAAAATATGGCTCAGGCCTCGAAATTGGGATGTTTGGGATATTTTGAAAACTTGAGGGAGGTTTGGGACAAATGTGTCGAAACGCCATTTTCAGTACTTGGCATATATTGGGTATAAAAAAGTCGCAATTTCAAACTGCGAATACGTGCAGAGAGCCAGAATTTGGCTCCAAAATATGGCTCAGGCCTCGATATTGGGATGTTTGGGATATTATGAAAACTGCAGGAAGATTTGGGACAAATGTGACGAAACGCCACTTTTGGTACTTGGCATATGTTGGGTATAAAAAGTCGAAATATCAAACTGCGAATACGTGCAGAGAGCCAGAATTTGGCTCCAAAATATGGCTCAGTCCTCGAAATTGGGATATTTGGGATATTTTGAAAACTGGAGGGAGGTTTGGGACAAATGTGACCAAACGCTGCATTCAGTACGTGGCGTATGTTGGGTATAAAAAATTAGCAATTTCAAACTGCGAATACGTGCAGAGAGCCAGAATTTAACTCCAAAATATTGCTCAGGCCTCGAAATTGGGATGTTTTGGATATTTGGAAAACTGCAGGGGAGTTTGTGCAAAATGTGACTAATTGCCACTTTCAGGACTTGGCATATGTTGGGTATAAAAAGTCGTAATTTAAAACTGCGAATACGTGCCGAGAGCCAGAATTTCGCTCCTAAATAATGCTCAGGCCTCGAAATTGGGATGTTTAGGATATTTTGAAAACTGCAGGGGAGTTTGTGCAAAATGTGACACACTTCCGCTTTCAGTACTTGTCATATGTTGGGTATAAAAATCGTAATATCAAACTGCGAATACATGTAGAGATCCAGAATTTGGCTCCAAAATATGGCTCAGGCCTTGAAATTGGGATATTTGCGTTATTTTGAAAACTGGAGGGGAGTTTGGGCAAAATGTGACTCACTGCCGCTTTCAGTATTTGGCATATATCGGATATAAAAAAGTCACAATTTCAAACTGCGAATACGTGCAGAGATCCAGAATTTGGCTCCAAAATATTGCTCAGGCCTCGAAATTGAGATATTTGGGATATTTCGAAAACTGCTGGGGAGTTTGTGCAAAATGTGACTCACTGCCGCTTTCAGGACTTGGCATATGTTGGGTATAAAAAGTCGTAATATCAAACTGCGAATACGTGCATAAAGCCAGAATTTGGCTCCAAATTATGGCTCAGGCATCGAAATTGGGATGTTTGGGATATTTTGAAAACTGCAGGGAGGTTTGGGACAAATGTGACCAAACACCGCTTTCAGTACTTGGCATATGTTGGTATAAAAAACCCGCAATTTAAAACTGCGAATACGTGCAGAGAGCCAGAATTTGGCTCCATAATATGGCGCAAGCCTCGATATTGGGATATTTGGGATATTTTGAAAACTGCAGGGGACTTTGGGACAAATATGACCAAACGGCGCTTACAGTACTTGGCATATGTTGGGTATAAAAAGTCGTAATTTCAAACTGCGAATACGTGCATAGAGCCTGAATTTGGCTCCAAAATATGGTTCAGGCCTCGAAATTGGGATATTTGGGATATTTTGAAAACTGCAGGGAAGTTTGGGACAAATGTGACCAAACGCTGCTTTCAGTACTTGTCATATGTTGGGTATAAAAAGTCGTAATTTCAAACTGCGAATACGTGCAGAGAGCCAGAATTTGGCTCCAAAATATGGCTCAGGCCTCGAAATTGGGATGTTTGGAATATTTTGAAAACTGCAGGGGAGTTTGAGCAAAATGTGACTCACTGTCGCTTTCAGGACTTGGCATATGTTGGGTATAAAAAGTCGTAATTTAAAACTGCGAATACGCGCAGAGAGCCAGAATTTGGCTCCAAAATATGGCTCAGGCCTCGAAATTGGGAAGTTTAGGATATTTTGAAAACTGCAGGGGAGTTTGTGCAAAATGTGACTCACTGTCGCTTTCAGGACTTGGCATATGTTGGGTATAAAAAGTCGTAATATCAAACTGCGAATACGTGCAGAGAGCTAGAATTTGGCTCCAAAATATGGCTCAGGCCACGATATTGGGATGTTTGGTATATTTTGAAAACTGCAGGAAGATTTGGGACAAATGTGACCAAACGCCACTTTCAGTACTTGGCATATGTTGGGTATAAAAAAGTCGCAATTTCAAATTGCGAAGACGTGCAGAGAGCCAGAATTTGGCTCCAAAATATTGCTGAGGCCTCGAAATTGGGATGTTTGGGATATTTTGAAAACTGCAGGGGGGATTGTGCAAAATGTGACTCACTGCCTCTTTCAGTACTTGGCATATGTTGGGTATAAAAAGTCGTAATTTAAAACTGCGAATACATGCAGAGATCCAGAATTTGGCTCCAAAATAAGGCGCAGGCCTCGAAATTGGGTCTTTTGGGATATTTTGAAAACTGGAGGGATGTTTGGAACAAATGTGACAAAACGCCGCTTTCAGTACTTGGCATATGTTGGTTATAAAAAGATATAATTTCATACTGCGAATACGTGCAGAGATCCAGAATTTGGCTCCAAAATATGGCTCAGGCCTCGAAATTGAGATATTTGGGATATTTCGAAAACTGCAGGGAGGTTTGGGACAAATGTGACCAAACGCCGCTTTCAGTACTTGGCATATGTTGGTATAAAAAGTCGCAATATCAAACTGCGAATACGTGCAAAGAGCAAGAATTTGGCTCCATAATATGGCTCAGGCCTCGAAATTGGGATATTTGGGATATTTTGAAAACTGCAACTGAGTTTGTGCAAAATGTGACTAATTGCCGCTTTTAGGACTTGGAATATGTTGGGTATAAAAAGTCGTAATATCAAACTGCGAATCCGTGCAGAGAGCCAGAATTTGGCTCCAAAATATGGCTCAGGCCTCGAAATTGGGATATTTGGGGTATTTTGAAAACTGCAAGGATGTTTGGAACAAATGTGATCAAACGCCGCTTTCAGGACTTGGCATATGTTGGGTATAAAAAGTCATAATTTAAAACTGCGAATACGTGCAGAGAGCCCGAATTTGGCTCCAAAATATGACTCAGGCCTCGAAATTGCGAAGTTTAGGATATTTTGAAAACTGCAGGGGAGTTTAAGACAAATATGAACAAACGCCGCTTTCAGTACTTGGCATATGTTGGGTATAAAAAAGTCGAAATTTCAAACAGCGAATACGTGCAGAGAGCCAGAATTTAGCTCCAATATATGGCTCAGGCCTTGAAATTGGGATGTTTGGGATATTTTGAAAACTGCAGGGGAGTTTGTGCAAAATGTGACTAATTGCCGCTTTCAGGACTTGGCATATGTTGGGTATAAAAAGCCGTAATTTAAAACTGCGAATACGTGCAGAGAGCCAGAATTTGGCTCCAAAACAATGTTCGGGCCTCGAAATTGGGATGTTTGGGATATTTTGAAAACTTGAGGGAGGTTTGGGACAAATGTGACCAAACGCCGTTTTCAGTACTTGGCATATATTGGGTATAAAAAAGTCGCAATTTCAAACTGCGAATACGTGCAGAGAGCCAGAATTTGGCTCCAAAATATGGCTCAGGCCTCGATATTGGGATGTTTGGGATATTATGAAAACTGCAGGAAGATTTGGGACAAATGTGACCAAACGCCACTTTTAGTACTTGGCATATGTTGGGTATAAAAAGTCGTTATTTCAAACTGCGAATACGTGCAGAGAGCCTGAAGTTGGCTCCAAAATATGGCTCAGGCCTCGAAATTTGGATGTTTGGGATATTTTGAAAACTGCAGGGGAATTTGTGCAAAATGTGACTCACTGCCGCGTCCAGTACTTGGCATATGTTGGGTATAAAAAGTCATAATATCAAACTGCGAATACGTGCAGAGAGCCAGAACTTGGCTCCAAAATATGGCACAGGCCTCGAAATTGGGATGTTTGGGATATTTTGAAAACTGCGGGGGAGTTTGTGCAAAATGTGACTAATTGCCGCTTTCAGGACTTGGCATATGTTGGATATAAAAAGCCGTAATTTAAAACTGTGAATACGTGCAGAGAGCCAGAATTTGGCTCCAAAATAATGCTCAGGCCTCGAAATTGGGATGTTTGGGATATTTTGAAAACTTGAGGGAGGTTTGGGACAAATGTGACCAAACGCCGCTTTCAGCACTTGGCATATATTGGGTTTAAAAAAGTCGCAATTTCAAACTGCGAATACATGCAGAGAGCCAGAATTTAGCTCCATAATACGGCTCAGGTCTCGAAATTGGGATATTTGGGATATTTTAAAAACTGCAAGGGAGTTTGTTCAAAATGTGACTCACTGCCTGTTTCAGTACTTTGCATATGTTGGGTATAAAAAGTCGTAATATCAAACTGCGCATCCGTGCAGAGAGACAGAATTTGGCTCCAAAATATGGGTCAGGCCTCGAAATTGGGATATTTGGGATATTTTGAAAACTGCAGGGATGTTTGGAACAAATGTGACCAAACGCCGCTTTCAGTACTTGGCATATGTTGGGTATAAAAAGATATAATTTCAAACTGCGAATACGTGCAGAGAGCCAGAATTGGGCTCCAAAATATGGCTCAGGCCTCGAAATTGGGATATTTGCTTTATTTTGAAAACTGGAGGGGAGTTTGGGCAAAATGTGACTCACTGCCGCTTTCAGTACTTGGCATATATTGGGTGTAAAAAAGTCGCAATTTCAAACGGCGAATACGTGCAGAGATCCAGAATTTGGCTCCAAAATATTGCTCAGGCCTCGAAATTGAGATATTTAGGATATTTTCAAAACTGCAGGGAGGTTTGGGACAAATGTGACCAAACGCCGCTTTCAGTACTTCGCATATGTTGGGTATAAAAAGTCGTAATTTCAAACTGCGAATACGTGCAGAGAGCCAGAATTTGGCTCCAAAATATGACTCAGGCCTCGAAATTGGTTTGTTTGGGATATTTTGAAAACTGGAGGGAGGTTTGGGACAAATGTGACCAAACGCCGCTTTCAGTACTTGGCATATGTTGGGTATAAAAAGTCGTAATTTCACACTGCGAATACGTGCAGAGAGCCAGAATTTGGCTCCAAAATATGGCTCAAGGCTCGAAATTGGGATATTTGGGATATTTCGAAAATTGCAAGGGAGTTTGTGCAAAATGTGGCTCACTGCCGCTTTCAGGACTTGGCATATGTTGGGTATAAAAAGTCATAATATCAAACTGCGAATACGTGCAGAGAGCCAGAATTTGGCTCCAAAATATGGCTCAGGCCTCGAAATTGGGATATTTGGGATATTTTGAAAACTGGAGGGAGGTTTGAGACAAATGTGAACAAACGCTGCTTTCAGTACGTGGCGTATGTTGGGTATAAAAAAGTCGCAATTTCAAACTGCGAATACGTGCAGAAAGCCAGAATTTGGCTCCAAAATATGGCTCAAGGCTCGAAATTGGGATATTTGAGATATTTTGAAAACTGCAGGGGAGTTTGTGCAAAATGTGACTCATTGCCGCTTTCAGTACTTGGCATATGTTGGGTATAATAAGTTGTAATTTCAAACTGCGAATACCTGCATAGAGCCAGAATTTGGCTCCAAAATATGGCTCAGGCGTCGATATTGGGATATTTGGGATATTTTGAAAACTGCAAGGGGGATTGGGACAAATGTGACCAAACGCCACTTTCAGTACTTGGCATATGTTGGGTATAAAATTATGTAATTTCAAACTGCGAATACGTGCAGAGAGCCAGAATTTGGCTCCAAAATATGGCTCAGGCCTCGAAATTGGGATATTTGCGTTATTTTGTAAAACTGGAGGGGAGTTTGGGCAAATTGTGACTCACTGCCGCTTTCAGTACTTTGCATATGTTGGGTATAAAGTGATGTAATTTCAAACTGCGAATAGGTGCAGAGAGCCAGAATTTGGTTCCAAAATATGACTCAGGCCTCGAAATTGGGATGTTTGGGATATTTTGAAAACTGCAGGGGAGTTTGGGACAAATATGACCAAATGCCGCTTTCAGTACATGACATATGTTGGGTATAAAAAAGTCGCAATTTCAAACTGCGAATACGTGCAGAGAGCCAGAATTTGGCTCCAAAATATGGCTCAGGCAATGAAATTGGGAAGTTTGGGATATTTTGAAAACTGCAGGGGACTTTGGGACAATTATGACCAAACGCCGCTTTTGGTACTTGACATATGTTGGGTATAAAAAGTCGTAATTTCAAACTGCGAATACGTGCAGAGAGCCTGAATTTGGCTCCAAAATATGGCTCAGGCCTCGAAGTTGGGATATTTGGGATATTTTGAAAAATGCAAGGAGGTTTGGGACAAATGTGACCAAACGCCGCTTTCAGTACTTCGCATATGTTGGGTATAAAAAGTCGTATTTTCAAACTGCGAATACGTGCAGAGAGCCAGAATTTAGCTCCAAAATATGGCTCAAGGCTCGAAATTGGGATATTTGGGATATTTCGAAAATGGCAGGGGAGTTTGTGCAAAATGTGACTCACTGCCGCTTTCAGGACTTGGCATATGTTAAGTATAAAAAGGCGTAATATCAAACTGCGATCACGTGCTGAGAGCCAGAATTTGGCTCCAAAATATGGCTCAGGCCTCGATTTTGGGATGTTTATGATATTTTGAAAACTGCAGGGGGGATTGGGACAAATGTGACCAAACACCACTTTCAGTACTTGGCATATGTTGGGTATAAAATTCGTTATTTCAAACTGTGAATACGTGCACAGAGCCTTAATTTGGCTCTAAAATATGGCTCAGGCCTCGAAATTGGGATGTTTGGGATATTTTGAAAACTGCAGGGGAGTTTGTGCAAAATGTGACTCATTGCCGCTTTCAGTACTTGGCATATGTTGGGTATAATAAGTTGTAATTTCAAACTGCGAATACGTGCAGAGAGCCAGAATTTGGCTCCAAAATATGGCTCAGGCCTCGATATTGGGATATTTGGGATATTTTGAAAACTGCAGGGATGTTTGGGACAAATGTGACCAAACGCCGCTTTCAGTACTTGGCATATGTTGGGTATAAAAAAGTCGCAATTTCAAACTGCGAATACGTGCAGAGAGCCAAAATTAGGGTCCAAAATATGGCTTAATCCTCGAAATTGGGATGTTTGGGATATTTTGAAAATTGCAGGGGGGATTGGGACAAATGTGACCAAACGCCGCTTTCAGTACTTGGCATATGTTGGGTATAAAAAGTCGTAATTTTAAAATGCGAATACGTGCAAAGAGCCAGAATTTGGTTCCAAAATATTGCTCAGGACTCGAAAACGGTTTGTTTGAAATACTTTGAAAACTGCAGGGGAGTTTGTTCAAAATGTGACTCACTGCTGCTTTCAGTACTTGGCATATGTTGGGTATAAAAGTCGTTATATCAAACTGCGAATCCGTGCAGAGAGCCAGAATTTGGCTAAAAAATATGGCTCAAGCCTCGAAATTGGGATATTTGGGATATTTTGAAAACTGCAGGGATGTTTGGAACAAATGTGACCAAACGCCGCTTTCAGTACTTGGCATATGTTGGGTATAAAAGTCGTTATATCAAACTGCGAATCCGTGCAGAGAGCCAGAATTTGGCTAAAAAATATGGCTCAGGCCTCGAAATTGGGATATTTGGGATATTTTGAAAACTGTGGGGAGGTTTGGGACAAATGTGACCAAACGTCGCTTTCAGTACTTGGCATATGTTGGGTATAAAAAAGTCGCAATTTCAAACTGCGAATACGTGCAGAGAGCCAGAATTTGGCTCCAAAATATGGCGGAGGCTTCGAAATTGGGATATTTTGGATATTTCGAAAACTGCAGGGGAGTTTGTGCAAAATGTGACTCACTGCCGCTTTCAGTACTTGGCATATGTTGCGTATAAAAAGTCGTAATTTCAACCTGCGAATACGTGCAGAGAGCCAGAATTTGGCTCCAAAATATGGCTCAGGCCTCGATATTAGGATGTTTGGGATATTTTGAAAACTGCAGAGGGGAGTAGGACATATGTGACCAAACGTTGCTTTCAGTACTTGGCATATGTTGGGTATAAAAAGACGTAATTTCGAACTGCGAATACGTGCAGAGAGCCAAAATTAGGGTCCAAAATATGGCTCAGGCCTCGAAATTGGGATATTTGGGATATTTTGAAAACTGTGGGGAGGTTTGGGACAAATGTGACCAAACGCCGCTTTCAGTTCTTGGCATATGTTGGGTATAAAAAGACGTAATTTTGAACTGCAAATACGTGCAGAGAGCCAGAAATTGGCTCCAAAATATGGCTCAGGCCTCGAAATTGGGATATTTGGGATATTTTGAAAACTGCAGGAATGTTTGGGACAAATGTGACCAAACGCCGCTTTCAGTACTTGGCATATGTTGGGTATAAAAAAGTCGCAATTTCAAACTACGAATACGTGCAGAGAGCCAGAATTTGGCTCCAAAATATGGCTCAGGCCTCGAAATTGGTATGTTTGGGATATTTTGAAAACTGCAGGGGACTTTGGGAAAATGTGACCAAACGCCGCTTTCAGTACTTTGCATATGTTTGGTATAAAAAGTCGTAATTTCAAACTGCGAATACCTGCAGAGAGCCAGAATTTGGCTCCAAAATATGACTCAGGCCTCGATATTGGGATGTTTGTGATATTTTGAAAACTGAATGAAGATTTGGGACAAATGTGACCAAACGCCGCATCTTGAGTTGGCATATGTTGTGTATAAAAAGTCGTAATATCAAACTGCGAATACGTGCATAGAGCCAGAATTTGGCTCCAAAATATAGCTCAGGCCTCGAAATTGGAATGTTTGGCATATTTTAAAAACTGGAGGAAGGTTTGGGACAAATGTGAATAAACGCCGCTTTCAGGACTTGGCATATGTTGGGTATAAAAAATCGTAATTTCTAACTGCGAATACGTACAGAGAGCCTGAATTTGGCTCCAAAATATGGCTCAGGCCTCGAAATTGGGATGTTTGGGATATTTAGAAAAATGCAAGGGAGTTTGTGCAAAATGTGACTCATTGCCGCTTTCAGTACTTGGCACATGTTGGGAATAAAAATTCGTAATATCAAACTGCGAATACGTGCAGAGAGCCAGAATTTGGCTCCAAAATATGGCTTAGGCCTCGTAATTGGGATATTTGGGATATTTTGAAAACTGCAGGGAGGTTTGGGACAAATGTGACCAAACGCCGCTCTCAGTACTTGGCATATGTTGGGTATAAAAAGTGGTAATTTCAAACTGCGAATACGTGCAGAGAGCCAGAATTTGGCTGCAAAATATGACTCAGGCCTCGAAATTGGGAAGTTTGGAATATTTTGAAAACTGCAGGGGAGTTTGGGACAAATATGACCAAACGCCGCTTTCAGTACTTGACATATGTTGGGTATAAAAAATTCTGAATTTCAAACTGCGAATACGTGCAGAGAGCCAGAATTTGGCTCCAAAATATGGCTCAGGCCTCGAAATTGGGATATTTTGAAAACTGGAGGGAGGTTTGGGATAAATGTGACCAAACGCCGCTTTCATTACTTGGCATATGTTGGGTATAAAAAGTCGTAATTTCAAACTGCGAATACGTGCAGAGGGCCAGAATTTGGCTCCAAAATATGGCTCAGGCCTCGATATTGGGATATTTGGGATATTTGGAACACTGCAGGGGGGATTGGGACAAATGTGACCAAACGCCGCTTTCAGTACTTCGCATATGTTGGGTATAAAAAATTCGTAATTTCAAACTGTGAATACGTGCAGAGAGCCAGAATTTTGCTCCAAAATATGGCTCAGGCCTCGAAATTGGGATGTTTAGGATATTTTGAAAACTGCAGGGGAGTTTGTGCAAAATGTGACTCACTGCCGCGTCCAGTACTTGGCATATGTTGGGTATAAAAAGTCGTAATATCAAACTGCGAATACGTGCAGAGAGCCAGATTTTGGCTCCAAAATATGGCTCAGGCCTCGAAATTGGGATGTTTGGGATATTTTGAAAACTGCAGGGATGTTTGGGACAAATGTGACCAAACGCCGCTTTCAGTACTTGTCATATGTTGGGTATAAAAAGATGCAATTTCAAACTGCGAATACGTGCAGAGAGCCAGAATTTGGCTCCAAAATATGGCTCAGGCCTCGAAATTGGGATATTTGCGTTATTTTGAAAACTGGAGGGGAGTTTGTTCAAAATGTGACTCACTGCCACTTTCAGTACTTGGCATATGTTGGGTATAAAAAGTCGTAATATCAAACTGCGAATACGTGCAGAGAGCCAGAATTTGGCTCTAAAATATGGCTTAGGCCTCGTAATTGGGATATTTGGGATATTTTGAAAACTGCAGGGAGGTTTGGGACAAATGTGACCAAACGTCGTTTTTACTACTTGTCATATATGGGGTATAAAAAAGTCGTAATTTAAAACTGCGAATACATGCAAAGAGCCAGAATTTGGCTTCAAAATATGGCTCAGGCCTCGATATTGGGATATTTGATATATTTTGAAAACTGCAGGGAGGTTTGGGACAAATGTGACCAAACGCCGCTTTTAGTCCTTTGCATATGTTGGGTATAAAAAGATGCAATTTCAAACTGCGAATACGTGCAGAGAGCCTGAATTTGGCTCCAAAATATGGCTCAGGCCTCGAAATTTGGATGTTTGGGATATTTAGAAAAATGCAGGGGAGTTTGTTCAAAATGTGACTCATTGCCGCTTTCAGTACTTGGCATATGTTGGGTATAATAAGTCGTAATATCAACCTGCGAATACGTGCAGAGAGCCAGAATTTGGCTCCAAAATATGGCTCAGGCCTCGATATTAGGATGTTTGGGATGTTTTGAAAACTGCAGAGGGGATTGGGAGAAATGTGACTAAACGCCGTTTCCAGCACTTGACATATGTTGGGTATAAAAAAGTCGCAATTTCCAACTGCGAATACGTGCAGAGAGCCAGAATTTGGCTCCAAAATATGGCTCAGGGCCTCGAAATTGGGATATCTGGGATATTTTGAAAACTACAGGGGAGTTTGTGCAAAATGTGTCTCACTGCCGTTTTCAGGACTTGGCATATGTTGGGAATAAAAAGTCGTAATTTAAAACTGCGAATACATGTAGAGAGCCAGAAATTGGCTCCAAAATATGGCTCAGGCCTCGAAATTGGGATATTTGGGATATTTTGAAAACTGTGGGGAGGTTTGGGACAAATGTGACCAAACGTCACTTTCAGTACTTGGCATATGTTGGGTATAAAAAAGTCGCAATTTCAAACTGCGAATACGTGCAGAGAGCCAGAATTTGGCTCCAAAATATGGCGGAGGCCTCGAAATTGGGATATTTTGGATATTTCGAAAACTGCAGGGGAGTTTGTGCAAAATCTGACTCACTGCCGCTTTCAGTACTTGGCATATGTTGCGTATAAAAAGTCGTAATTTCAACCTGCGAATACGTGCAGAGAGCCAGAATTTGGCTCCAAAATATGGCTCAGGCCTCGATATTAGGATGTTTGGGATATTTTGAAAACTGCAGAGGGGAGTAGGACATATGTGACCAAACGTTGCTTTCAGTACTTGGCATATGTTGGGTATAAAAAGACGTAATTTCGAACTGCGAATACGTGCAGAGAGCCAAAATTAGGGTCCAAAATATGGCTCAGGCCTCGAAATTGGGATATTTGGGATATTTTGAAAACTGCAGGGATGTTTGGGACAAATGTGACCAAACGCCGCTTTCAGTACTTGGCATATGTTGGGTATAAAAAAGTCGCAATTTCAAACTGCGAATACGTGCAGAGAGCCTGAATTTGGCTCCAAAAAATGGCTTAGGCCTCGAAATTGGGATGTTTGGGATATTTTGAAAACTGCAGGGGGGATTGGGACAAATGTGACCAAACGCCGCTTTCAGTACTTGGCATATGTTGGTTATAAAAAGTCGTAATTTTAAACTGCGAATACGTGCAAAGAGCCAGAATTTGGTTCCAAAATATTGCTCAGGACTCGAAAACGGTTTGTTTGGGATACTTTGAAAACTGCAGGGGAGTTTGTTCAAAATGTGACTCACTGCTGCTTTCAGTACTTGGCATATGTTGGGTATAAAAAGTCGTTATATCAAACTGCAAATCCGTGCAGAGAGCCAGAATTTGGCTAAAAAATATGGCTCAAGCCTCGAAATTGGGATATTTGGGATATTTTGAAAACTGCAGGGATGTTTGGAACAAATGTGACCAAACGCCGCTTTCAGTACTTGGCATATGTTGGGCATAAAAAGATGTAATTTCAAACTGCGAATACGTGCAGAGAGCCAGAATTTTGCTCCAAAATATGGCTCAGGGCCTCGAAATTGGGATATCCGGGATATTTTGAAAACTACAGGGGAGTTTGTGCAAAATGTGTCTCACTGCCGTTTTCAGGACTTGGCATATGTTGGGAATAAAAAGATGTAATTTAAAACTGCGAATACATGCAGAGAGCCAGAAATTGGCTCCAAAATATGGCTCAGGCCTCGAAATTGGGATATTTGGGATATTTTGAAAACAGTGGGGAAGTTTGGGACAAATGTGACCAAACGCCGCTTTCAGTACTTGGCATATGTTGGGTATAAAAAGACGTAATTTCGAACTGCAAATACGTGCAGAGAGCCAGAAATTGGCTCCAAAATATGGCTCAGGCCTCGAAATTGGGATATTTGGGATATTTTGAAAACTGTAGGGAGGTTTGGGACAAATGTGACCAAACGACGCTTTCAGTACTTGGCATATTTTGGGTATAAAAAGATGTAATTTCAAACTGCGAATACGTGCAGAGAGCCAGAATTTGGCTCCAAAATATGACTCAGGCCTCGAAATTGGGAAGTTTGGGATATTTTGAAAACTGCTGGGGAGTTTGGGACAAATATGACCAAACGCCGCTTTCAGTACTTGGCATATGTTGGGTATAAAAAAATCGTAATTTCTAACTGCGAATACGTACAGAGAGCCTGAATTTGGCTCCAAAATATGGCTCATGCCTCGAAATTGGGATATTTGGGATATTTTGAAAACTGCAGGGAGGTTTGGGACAAATGTGACCAAACGCCGCTCTCAGTACTTGGCATATGTTGGGTATAAAAAGTGGTAATTTCAAACTGCGAATACGTGCAGAGAGCCAGAATTTGGCTCCAAAATATGGCTCAGGCCTCGAAATTGGTATGTTTGGGATATTTTGAAACTGCAGGGGACTTTGGAACAAATATGACCAAACGCCGCTTTCAGTACTTTGCATATGTTTGGTATAAAAAGTCGTAATTTCAAACTGCGAATACCTGCAGAGAGCCAGAATTTGGCTCCAAAATATGACTCAGGCCTCGATATTGGGATGTTTGTGATATTTTGAAAACTGCAGGAAGATTTGGGACAAATGCGACCAAACGCCGCTATCAGGAGTTGGCATATGTTGGGTATAAAAAGTCGTAATATCAAACTGCGAATACGTGCATAGAGCCAGAATTTGGCTCCAAAATATAGCTCAGTCCTCGAAATTGGAATGTTTGGCATATTTTAAAAACTGGAGGAAGGTTTGGGACAAATGTGACCAAACGCCGCTCAGGACTTGGCATATGTTGGGAATAAAAATTGGTAATATCAAACTGCAAATACCTGCATAGAGCCAGAATTTGGCTCCAAATTATGGCTCAGGCCACGAAATTGGGATGTTTGGGATATTTTGAAAACTGCAGGGAGGTTTGTGACAAATGTGACCAAACGCCGCTCTCATTACTTGGCATATGTTGGGTATAAAAAGTGGTAATTTCAAACTGCGAATACGTGCAGAGAGCCAGACTTTGGCTGCAAAATATGACTCAGACCTCGAAATTGGGAAGTTTGGAATATTTTGAAAACTGCAGGGAGGTTTGGGACAAATGTGACCAAACGTCGGTTTTACTACTTGGCATATATGGGGTATAAAAAAGTCGTAATTTAAAACTGCGAATACATGCAGAGAGCCTGAATTTGGCTCCAAAATATGGTTCAGGCCTCGAAATTGGGATATTTGGGATATTTTGAAAACTGCAGGGAGGTTTGGGACAAATGTGACCAAACGCCGCTTTCAGTACTTGTCATATGTTGGGTATAAAAAGTCGTAATTTCAAACTGCGAATACGTGCAGAGAGCAGAATTTGGCTCCAAAACATGGCTCAAGGCTCGAAATTGGGATATTTGGGATATTTCGAAAACTGCAGGGGAGTTTGTGCAAAATGTGACTCACTGCCGCTTTCAGGACTTGGCATATGTTGGGTATAAAAAGTCGTAATATCAAACTGCGAATACGTGCAGAGAGCAAGAATTTGGCTCCAAAATATGGCTCAGGCCTCGATATTGGGATGTTTGGGATATTTTGAAAACTGCAGGTAGATTTGAGACAAATGTGACCAAACGCCACTTTCAGTACTTGGCATATGTTGGGTATAAAAAGTCGTTATTTAAAACTGCGAATACGTGCAGAGAGCCTGAATTTGTATCCAAAATACGGCTCAGGCCTCGAAATTGGGATATTTGGGATATTTTGAAAGCTGCAGGGAGGTTTGGGACAAATGTGACCAAACGCCGTTTTCAGTACTTGGCATATATTGGGTATATAAAAGTCGCAATTTTAGACTGCGAATACGTGCAGAGAGCCAGAATTTGGCTCCAAAATATGGCTCAGGCCTCGAAATTGGGATATTTGGGATATTTTGAAAACTGGAGGGAGGTTTGGGACAAATGTGACCAAACGCCGTTTTCAGTACTTGGCATATATTGGTTATAAAAAAGTCGCAATTTCAAACTGCGAATACGTGCAGAGAGCCAGAATTTGGCTCCAAAATTTGGCTCATGCCTCGAAATTGGGATATTTGGGATATTTTGAAAACTGGAGGGAGGTTTGGGACAAATGTGACCAAACGCCGTTTTCAGTACTTGGCATATATTGGGTATAAAAAAGTCGCAATTTCAAACTGCGAATACGTGCAGAGAGCCAGAATTTGGCTCCAAAATAATGCTCAGGCCTCGAAATTGGGATGTTTGGGATATTTTGAGAACTGCAGGGGGGATTGTGCAAAATGTGACTCACTGCCGCTTTCAGTACTTGGCATATGTTGAGTATAAAAAGTCGTAATTTAAAACTGCGAATACGTGCAGAGAGCCAGAATTTGGCTCCAAAATAATGCTCAGGCCTCGAAATTGGGATGTTTAGGATATTTTGAAAACTGCAGGGAAGTTTGTGCAAAATGTGACTAACTGCCGCTTTCAGTACTTGGCATATGTTTAGTATAAAAATCGTAATATCAAACTGCTAATACATGTAGAGAGCCAGAATTTGGCTCCAAAATATGGCTCAGGCCTCGAAATTGGGTCTTTTGGGATATTTTGAAAACTGGAGGGATGTTTGGAACAAATGTGACCAAACGCCGCTTTCAGTACTTGGCATATGTTGGGTATAAAAAGATATAATTTCAAACTGCAAATAGGTGCAGAGATCCAGAATTTGGCTCCAAAATATGGCTCAGGCCTCGAAATGGAGATATTTGGGATATTTTGAAAACAGCAGGGGACTTTGTGCAAAATGTGACTCACTGCTGCTTTCAGTACTTGGCATATGTTGGTATAAAAATTCGCAATTTCAAACTGCGAATACGTGCAAAGAGCCAGAATTTGGCTCTATAATATGACTCAGGCCTCGAAATTGGAAAGTTTAGGATATTTTGAAAACTGCAGGGGAGTTTAAGACAAATATGACCAAACGCCGCTTTCAGTACTTAGCATATGTTGGGTATAAAAAAGTCGCAATTTCAAACAGCGAATACGTGCAGAGAGCCAGAATTTGGCTCCAATATCTGCCTCAAGCCTCGAAATTCGGATGTTTGGGATATTTTGAAAACTGCAGGGGAGTTTGTGCAAAATGTGACTCATTGCCGCTTTCAGGACTTGACATATGTTGGGTATAAAAAGCCATAATTTAAAACTGCGAATACGTGCATAGAGCCAGAATTTGGCTCCAAAAAATGCCTCAGGCCTCGATATTGGGATATTTGGGATATTTTGAAAACTGCAGGGGAGTTTGTGCAAAATGTGACTCATTGCCGCTTTCAGTACTTGGCATATGTTGGGTATAATAAGTTGTAATTTCAAACTGCGAATACGTGCAGAGAGCCAGAATTTGGCTCCAAAATATGGCTCAGGCCTCGAAATTGGGATGTTTGGGATATTTTGAAAACTGCAGGGGAGTTTGTGCAAAATGTGACTAATTGCCACTTTCAGGACTTGGCATATGTTGGGTATAAAAAGTCGTAATTTAAAACTGGGAATACATGCAGAGAGCCAGAATTTGGCTCCAAAATAATGCTCAGGCCTCGAAATTGGGATGTTTAGGATATTTTGAAAACTGCAGGAGAGTTTGTGCAAAATATGACTCACTGCCGCTTTCAGTACTTGGCATATGTTGGGTATAAAAATCGTACTATCAAACTGCGAATACATGTAGAGAGCCAGAATTTGGCTCCAAAATATGGTTCAGGCCTCGAAATTGGGATGTTTGGGATATTTTGAAAACTGGAGGGAGGTTTGGGACAAATGTGACTAAACGCCGCTTTCAGCACTTAATTTGGCATATATTGGGTATAAAAAAGTCGCAATTTCAAACTGCGAATAGGTGCAGAGAGCCAGAATTTAGCTCCATAATACGGCTCAGGTCTCGAAATTGGGATATTTGGGATATTTTGAAAACTGCAGGGAGGTTTGGGACAAATGTGACCAAACGCCGCTTTCATTACTTGGCATATGTTGGGTATAAAAAGACATAATTTCAAACTGCGAATACGTGCAGAGAGCCTGAATTTGACTCCAAAATATGGTTCAGGCTTCGAAATTGGGATATTTGGGATATTTTGAAAACTGCAGGGAGGTTTGGGACAAATGTGACCAAACGCCGCTATCAGTACTTCACATATGTTGGGTATAAAAAGTCGTAATTTCAAACTGCGAATACGTGCAGAGAGCCAGAATTTGGCTCCAAAATATGACTCAGGCCTCGAAATTGGGATGTTTAGGATATTTTGAAAACTGGAGGGAAGTTAGGTACAAATGTGACCAAACGCCGCTTTCAGTACTTATCATATGTTGGGTATAAAAAGTCATAATTTCAAACTGCGAATACGTGCAGAGAGCCAGAATATGGCTCCAAAATATGGATCAAGGCTCGAAATTGGGATATTTGGGATATTTCGAAAACTGCAGGGGAGTTTGTGCAAAATGTGACTCATTGCCGCTTTCAGTACTTGGCATATGTTGGGTATAAAAAAGTCGTAATATCAAACTGCGAATACGTGCAGAGAGCCAGAATTTGGCTCCAAAATATGGCTCAGGCCTCGATATTGGGATGTTTGGGATATTTTGAAAACTGCAGGAAGATTTGGGACAAATGTGACCAAACGCCACTTTCAGTACTTGGCATATGTTGGGTATAAAAAGTCGTTATTTCAAACTGCGAATACGTGCAGAAAGCCTGAATTTGGCTCCAAAATATGGCTCAGGCCTCGAAATTGGGATGTTTGGAATATTTTGAAAACTGCAGGGGAGTTTGTGCAAAATGTGACTCATTGCCGCTTTCAGTACTTGGCATATGTTGGGTATAAAAAGTCGTAATTTCAAACTGCGAATACGTGCAGAGAGCCAGAATTTGGCTCCAAAATGTGACTCAGGCATCGAAATTGGGATGTTTCGGATATTTTCAAAACTGGAGGGAGGTTTGGGACAAATGTGACCTAACGCAGCTTTCAGCACTTGCCATATATTGGGTATAAAAAAGTTGCAATTTCAAACTGCGAATACGTGCAGAGAGCCAGAATTTAGCTCCATAATACGGCTCAGGTCAGGAAATCTGTATATTAGAGGTATTTAGAAAACTGCAGGGGAATTTGTGCAAAATGTGACTCACTGCCTCTTTCAGTACTTGGCATATGTTGGGTATAAAAATTCGAAATATCAAACTGCGAATCCGTGCAGAGAGCCAGAATTTGGCTCCAAAATATGGCTCAGGCCTTGAAATTGGGTCTTTTGGGATATTTTGAAAACTGCAGGGATGTTTGGAACAAATGTGACCAAACGTCGCTTTCAGTACTTGGCATATGTTGGGTATAAAAAGATATAATTTCAAACTGTGAATACGTGCAGAGAGCCAGAATTGGGCTCCAAAATATGGCTCAGGCCTCGAAATTGGGATATTTGCGTTATTTTGAAAACTGGAGGGGAGTTTGGGCAAAATGTGACTCACTGCCGCTTTCAGTACTTGGCATATATTGGGTATAAAAAAGTCGCAATTTCAAACTGCGAATTCGTGCAGAGATCCAGAATTTGGCTCCAAAATATTGCTCAGGCCTCGAAATTGAGATATTTGGGATATTTCGAAAACTGCAGGGGAGTTTGTGCAAAATGTGACTCACTGCCGCTTTCAGGACTTGGCATATGTTGGGTATAAAAAGTCGTAATATCAAACTGCGAATACGTGCATAGAGCCAGAATTTGGCTCCAAATTAAGGCTCAGGCCTCGAAATTGGGATGTTTTGTATACTTTGAAAACTGCAGGGAGGTTTGGGACAAATGTGACCAAACGCCGCTTTCAGTACTTGGCATATGTTGGTATAAAAAAAGTCGCAATTTCAAACTGCGAATACGTGCAAAGAGCCAGAATTTGGCTCCATAATATGGCTCAGGCCTCGATATTGGGATATTTGGGATATTTTGAAAACTGCATGGGAGTTTGTGCAAAATGTGACTCTCTGCCGCTTTCTGGACTTGGCATATGTTGGATATAAAAAGTGGAAATTTCGAACTGCGAATACGCGCAGAAAGCCAGAATTTGGCTCCAAAATATGACTCAGGCCTCGAAATTGGGAAGTTTGGGATATTTTGAAAACTGCAGGGGAGTTTAAGACAAATATGACCAAACGCCGCTCTCAGTACTTGGCATATGTTGGGTATAAAAAGTCGTAATTTCAAACTGCGAATACGTGCAGAGAGCCTGAATTTGGCTCCAAAATATGGCTCAGGCCTCGAAATTGGGATATTTGGGATTCTTTGAAAACTGCAGGGAGGTTTGGGACAAATGTGACCAAACGCCGCTTTCAGTACTTGGCATATGTTGGGTATAAAAAGTCATTATTTTAAACTACGAATACGTGCAGAGAGCCAGAATTTGGCTCCAAAATATGGCTCAGGCCACGAAATTGGTTTGTTTGGGATATTTTGAAAACTGGAGGGAGGTTTGTGACAAATGTGACCAAATGCCGCTTTCAGTACTTGGCATATGTTGGGTATAAAAAGTCGTAATTTCAAACTACGAATACGTGCAGAGAGCCAGAATTTGGCTCGTAAATATGGCTCAGGCCTCGAAATTGGGTCTTTTGGGATATTTTGAAAACTGCAGGGATGTTTGGAACAAATGTGACCAAACGCCGCTTTCAGTACTTGGCATATGTTGGGTATAAAAAGATTTAATTTCAAACTGCGAATACGTGCAGAGATCCAGAATTTGGCTCCAAAATATTGCTCAGGCCTCGAAATGGAGATATTTGGGATATTTCGAAAACTGCAGGGGAGTTTGTGCAAAATGTGACTCACTGCCGCTTTCATGACTTGGCATATGTTGGGTATAAAAAGTCGTAATATCAAACTGCGAATACGTGCATAGAGCCAGAATTTGGCTCCAAATTATGGCTCAGGCCTCGAAATTGGGATGTTTGGGATATTTTGAAAACTGCAGGGAGGTTTGGGACAAATGTGACCAAACGCCGCTTTCAGTACTTGGCATATGTTGGTATAAAAAAGTCGCAATTAAAAACTGCGAATACGTGCAAAGAGCCAGTATTTGGCTCCATAATATGGCTCAGGCCTCGATATTGGGATATTTGGGATATTTTGAAAACTGCAGGGGAGTTTGTGCAAAATGTGACTCTCTGCCGCTTTCAGGACTTGGAATATGTTGGGTATAAAAAGTGGTAATTTCAAACTGCGAATACGCGCAGATAGCCAGAATTTGGCTCCAAAATATGGCTCAGGCCTCGAAATTGGGATGTTTGGGATATTTTGAAAACTGCATGGGACTTTGGGATAAATATGACCAAACGCCGCTCTCAGTACTTGGCATATGTTGGGTATAAAAATCGTAATTTCAAACTGCGAATACGTTCAGAGAGCCTGAATTTGAATGCAAAATATGGCTCAGGCCTCGAAATTGGGGTTTTGGGATATTTTGAAAACTGCAGGGAGGTTTGGGACAAATGTGACCAAACGCCGCTTTCAGTACTTTGCATATGTTGGGTATAAAAAGTCGTAATTTCAAACTGCGAATACGTGCAAAGATCCAGAATTTGGCTCCAAAATATCACTCAAGCCTCGAAATTGGGATGTTTGGGATATTTTGAAAACTGGAGGGAGGTTAGGGACAAATGTGACCAAACGCCGCTTTCAGTACTTGTCATATGTTGGGTATAAAAAGTCGTTATTTCAAACTGCGAATACGTGCAGAGAGCCTGAATTTGGCTCCAAAATATGGCTCAGGCCTCGAAATTGGGATGTTTGGGATATTTTGAAAACTGCAGGGGAGTTTGTGCAAAATGTGACTCATTGCCGTTTTCAGTACTTGACATATGTTGGGTATAAAAAATTCGCAATTTCAAACTGCGAATACGTGCAGAGAGCCAGAATTTGGCTCCAAAATATGGCTCAGGCCTCGAAATTGGGATGTTTGGGATATTTTGAAAACTGCAGGGGACTTTGGGACAAATATGACCAAACGCCGCTTTCGGTACTTTTCATATGTTGGGTATAAAAAGTCGTAATTTCAAACTGCGAATACTTGCAGAGATCCAGAATTTGGCTCCAAAATATGAATCAGGCCTCGAAATTGTGATGTTTGGGATATTTTGAAAACTTGAGGGAGGATAGGGAAAAATGTGACCAAACGCCGCTTTCAAGACTTGGCATATGTTAGGTATAAAAAGTCGTAATATCAAACTGCGAACAAGTGCAGAGAGCCAAAACTTGGCTCCAAAATATGGCTCAGGCCTCGAAATTGGGATATTTGCGTTATTTTGAAAACTGGAGGGGAGTTATGGCAAAATGTGACTCACTGCCGCTTTCAGTACTTGGCATATGTTGGGTATAAAAAAGTAGCAATTTCAAACTGCGAATACGTGCAGAGATCCAGAATTTGGCTCCAAAATATGGCTCAGGCCTCGAAATTGAGAAATTTGGAGTATTTCGAAAACTGCAGGGGAGTTTGTGCAAAATGTGACTCACTGCCACTTTCAGGACTTGGCATATGTTAGGTATAAAAAGTCGTAATATCAAACTGCGAATACGTGCCGAGAGCCAGAATTTGGCTCCAAAATATGGCTCAGGCTTCTATATTGGGATGTTTGGGATATTTTGAAAACTGCAGGAAGATTTGGGACAAATGTGACCAAACGCCACTTTCAGTACTTGGCATATGTTGGGTATAAAAAGTCGTTATTTCAAACTGCGAATACGTGCTGAGAGCCTGAATTTGACTCCAAAATATGGCTCAGGCCTCGAAATTGGGATGTTTGGGATATTTTGAAAACTGCAGGGGAGTTTGTGCAAAATGTGACTCATTGCCGCTTTCAGTACTTGGCATATGTTGGGTATAATAAGTTGTAATTTTAAACTGCGAATACGTGCAGAGAGCCAGAATTTGGCTCCAAAATATGGCTCAGGCCTCGATATTGGGATATTTGGGATATTTTGAAAACTGCAAGGGGGATTGGGACAAATGTGACCAAACGCCGCTTTCAGTACTTGGCATATGTTTGGTAAAAAAAAGTGGTAATTTCAAACTGCGAATACGCGCAGAGAGCCAGAATTTGGCTCCAAAATATGACTCAGGCCTCGAAATTGGGAAGTTTGGGATATTTTGAAAACTGCAGGGGAGTTTGGGACAAATATGACCAAATGCCGCTTTCAGTACTTGACATATGTTGGGTATAAAAAAGTCGCAATTTCAAACTGCGAATACGTGCAGAGAGCCAGAATTTGGCTGCAAAATATGGCTCAGGCCTCGAAATTGGGATGTTTGGGATATTTTGAAAAATGCAGGGGACTTTGCTACAAATATGACCAAACGCCGCTTTCGGTACTTGATATATGTTGGGTATAAAAAGTCGTAATTTCAAACTGCGAATACGTGCAGAGAGCCTGAATTTGGCTCCAAAATATGGCTCAGGCCTCGAAATTGGGATATTTTGGATATTTTGAAAACTGCAAGAGGGTTTGGGACAAATGTGACCAAACGCCGCTTTCAGTACTTCGCATATGTTGGGTATAAAAATTTGTAATTTCAAACTGCGAATACGTGCAGAGTGCCAGATTTTGGCTCCAAAATATGGCTCAGGCCTCGAAATTGGTTTGTTTGGGATATTTTGAAAACTGGAGGGAGGTTTGGGACAAATGTGACCAAACGCCGCTTTCAGTACTTGACATATGTTTGGTAAAAAAAGTGGTAATTTCAAACTGCGAATACGCGCAAAGAACCAGAATTTGGCTCCAAAATATGACTCAGGCCTCGAAATTGGGAAGTTTGGGATATTTTGAAAACTGCAGGGGAGTTTGGGACAAATATGACCAAATGCCGCTTTCAGTACTTGACATATGTTGGGTATAAAAAAGTCGTAATTTCAAACTGCGAATACGTGCAGAGAGCCAGAATTTGGCTCCAAAATATGGCTCAGGCCTCCAAATTAGGATGTTTGGGATATTTTGACAACTGCAGGGGACTTTGGGACAAATATGACCAAACGCCGCTTTCGGTACTTGACATATGTTGGGAATAAAAAGTCGTAATTTCAAACTGCGAATACGTGCAGAGAGCCAGAATTTGGCTCCAAAATATGGCTCAGGCCTCGAAATTGGTTTGTTTGGGATATTTTGAAAACTGGAGGGAGGTTTGGGACAAACGTGACCAAACGCCGCTTTCAGTACCTGGCGTATGTTGGGTATAAAAAGTCGTAATTTCAAACTGCGAATACGTGCAGAGAGCCAGAATTTGGCTCCAAAATATGACTCAGGCCTCGAAATTGGGATGTTTGGGATATTTTGAAAACTGGTGGGAGATTAGGGAAAAATGTGACCAAACGCCGCTTTCAGTACTTCGCATATGTTGGGTATAAAAATTCGAAATTTCAAACTGCGAATACGTGCAGAGAGCCAGAATTTGGCTCCAAAATATGGCTCAGGCCACTAAATTGGGATGTTTGGGATATTTTGACAACTGCAGGGGACTTTGGGACAAATATGACCAAACGCCGCTTTCGGTACTTGACATATGTTGGGTATAAAAAAGTCGCAATTTCAAACTGCGAATACTTGCAGAGAGCCAGAATTTAGCTCCAAAATATGGCTCAGGCCTCGATATAGGGATGTTTGGGATATTTTGAAAACTGCAGGAAGGTTTTGGACAAATGTGACCAAACGCCGCTTTCAGTACTTCGCATATGTTGGGTATAAAAAAGTCGTAATTTCAAACTGCGAATACGTGCAGAGAGCCAGAATTTGGCTCAAAAATATAGCTCAGGCCTCGAAATTGGTATGTTTGGGATATTTTGAAAACTGCAGGGGAGTTTGTTCAAAATGTGACTCACTGCTGCGTCCAGTACTTGGCATATGTTGGGTTTAAAAAGTCGTAATATCAAACTGCGAATACGTGCAGAGCCAAAAATTGGCTCCAAAATATGGCTAAGGCCTCGTAATTAGGATATTTGGGTTATTTTGAAAACTGCAGGGAGGTTTGAGACAAATGTGACCAAATGTCGCTTTCAGTACTTGGCATATGTTGGGTATAAAAAAGTCGCAATTTCAAACAGCGAATACGTGTAGAGAGCCAGAATTTGGCTCCAAAATATGGCTCAGGCCTCGAAATTGGGATGTTTGGGATATTTTGAAAACTGCAGGGGACTTTGGGACAAATATGACCAAACGCTGCTTTCGGTACTTGACATATGTTGGGTATAAAAAGTCGTAATTTCAAACTGCGAATACGTGCAGAGAGCCTGAATTTAGCTCCAAAATAGGGCTCAGGCCTCGAATTGGGATATTTGCGTTATTTTGAAAACTGGAGGGGAGTTTGGGCAAAATGTGACTCACTGCCGCTTTCAGTACTGGGCATATGTTGGGTATAAAAAAGTAGCAATTTCATACTGCGAATACGTGAAGAGATCCAGAATTTGGCTCCAAAATATGGCTCATGCCTCGAAATTGGGATGTTTGGGATATTTTGAAAACTGCAGGGAAGTTTGTTCAAAATGTGACTCACTGCTGTGTCCAGTACTTGGCATATGTTGGGTATAAAAAAGTCGCAATTTCAAACTGCGAATACGTGTAGAGAGCCAGAATTTGGCTCCAAAATATGGGACAGGCGTCGAAATTGGGATGTTTGGGATATTTTGACAACTGCAGGGGACTTTGTTACAAATATGACCAAACGCCGCTCTCGGTACTTGACATATGTTGGGTATAAAAAGTCGTAATTTCAAACTGCGAATACTTGCAGAGAGCCAGAATTTGGCTCCAAAATATGACTCAGGCCTCGAAATTGGGATGTTTGGGATATTTTGAAAACTGGAGGGAGGTTAGGGAAAAATGTGACCAAACGCCGCTTTCAGGACTTGGCATATGTTGGGTATAAAAAAGTCGCAATTTCAAACTGCGAATACATGTAGAGAGCCAGAATTTGGCTCCAAAATATGGCTCAGGCCTCGAAATTGGGATGTTTGGGATATTTTGAAAACTGCAGGGGACTTTGGGACAAATATGACCAAACGCTGCTTTCGGTACTTGACATATGTTGGGTATAAAAAGTCGTAATTTCAAACTGCGATTACGTGCAGAGAGCCTGAATTTGGCTCCAAAATATGGCTCAGGCCTCGAAATTGGAATATATGGAATATTTTGAAAACTGCAAGGAGGTTTGGGACAAATGTGACCAAACGCCGCTTTCAGTACTTCGCATATGTTGGGTATAAAAATTCGAAATTTCAAACTGCGAATACGTGCAGAGAGCCAGAATTTGGCTCCAAAATATGGCTCAGGCCTCTAAATTGGGATGTTTGGGATATTTTGACAACTGCAGGGGACTTTGGGACAAATATGACCAAACGCCGCTTTCGGTACTTGACATATGTTGGGTATAAAAAAGTCGCAATTTCAAACTGCGAATACGTGCAGAGAGCCAGAATTTGGCTCCAAAATATGGCTCAGGCCTCCAAATTGGGATGTTTGGGATATTTTGACAACTGCAGGGGACTTTGGGACAAATATGACCAAACGCCGCTTTCGGTACTTGACATATGTTGGGAATAAAAATTCGTAATTTCAAACTGCGAATACGTGCAGAGAGCCAGAATTTGGCTCCAAAATATGGCTCAGGCCTCGAAATTGGTTTGTTTGGGATATTTTGAAAACTGGAGGGAGGTTTGGGACAAACGTGACCAAAACGCCGCGTTCAGTACCTGGCATATGTTGGGTATAAAAAGTCGTAATTTCAAACTGCGAATACGTGCAGAGAGCCAGAATTTGGTTCCAAAATATGGCTCAGGCCTCGAAATTGGGATATTTGGGATATTTTGAAAACTGAAGGGGAGTTTGTGCAAAATGTGACTCACTGCCGCTTTCAGTACTTGGCATATGTTGGGTATAAAATTCGTAATATCAAACTGCGAATACTTGCAGAGAGCCAGAATTTAGCTCCAAAATATGGCTCAGGCCTCGATATAGGGATGTTTGGGATATTTTGAAAACAGCAGGAAGGTTTTGGACAAATGTGACCAAACGCCGCTTTCAGTACTTGGGATATGTTGGGTGTAAAAAAGGTGCAATTTCAAACTGCGAATACGTGTAGAGAGCCAGAATTTGGCTCCAAAATATGGCTCAGGCCTCGTAATTAGGATATTTGGGTTATTTTGAAAACTGCAGGGAGGTTTGAGACAAATGTGACCAAATGTCGCTTTCAGTACTTGGCATTTGTTGGGTATAAAAAAGTCGCAATTTCAAACTGCGAATACGTGTAGAGAGCCAGAATTTGGCTCCAAAATATGGCTCAGGCCTCGAAATTGGGATGTTTGGGATATTTTGAAAACTGCAGGGGACTTTGGGACAAATATGACCAAACGCTGCTTTCGGTACTTGACATAAGTTGGGTATAAAAAGTCGTAATTTCAAACTGCGAATACGTGCAGAGAGCCTGAATTTGGCTCCAAAATATGGCTCAGGCCTCGAATTGGGATATTTGCGTTATTTTGAAAACTGGAGGGGAGTTTGGGCAAAATGTGACTCACTGCCGCTTTCAGTACTTGGCATATGTTGGGTATAAAAAAGTAGCAATTTCAAACTGCGAATACGTGAAGAGATCCAGAATTTGGCTCCAAAATATGGCTCATGCCTCAAAATTGGGATGTTTGGGATATTTTGAAAACTGCAGGGGAGTTTGTTCAAAATGTGACTCACTGCTGTGTCCAGTACTTGGCATATGTTGGGTATAAAAAAATCGCAATTTCAAACTGCGAATACGTGCAGAGAGCCAGAATTTGGCTCCAAAATATGGCTCAGGCCTCGAAATTGGGATGTTTGGGATATTTTGACAACTGCAGGGGACTTTGTTACAAATATGACCAAACGCCGCTTTCGGTACTTGACATATGTTGGGTATAAAAAGTCGTAATTTCAAACTTCGAATACTTGCAGAGAGCCAGAATTTGGCTCCAAAATATGACTCAGGCCTCGAAATTGGGATGTTTGGGATATTTTGAAAACTGGAGGGAGGTTAGGGAAAAATGTGACCAAACGCCGCTTTCAGGACTTGGCATATGTTGGGTATAAAAAAGTCGCAATTTCAAACTGCGAATACATGTAGAGAGCCAGAATTTGGCTCCAAAATATGGCTCAGGCCTCGAAATTGGGATGTTTGGGATATTTTGAAAACTGCAGGGGACTTTGGGACAAATATGACCAAACGCTGCTTTCGGTGCTTGACATATGTTGGGTATAAAAATCGTAATTTCAAACTGCGAATACGGGCAGAGAGCCAGAATTTGGCTCCAAAATATGGCTCAGGCCTCCAAATTGGGATGTTTGGGATATTTTGACAAATGCAGGGGACTTTGGGACAAATATGACCAAACGCCGCTTTCGGTACTTGACATATGTTGGGTATAAAAAAATCGCAATTTCAAACTGCGAATACGTGCAGAGAGCCAGAATTTGGCTCCAAAATATGGCTCAGGCCTCCAAATTGGGATGTTTGGGATATTTTGACAACTGCAGGGGACTTTGGGACAAATATGACCAAATGCCACTTTCGGTACTTGACATATGTTGGGTATAAAAAGTCGTAATTTCAAACTGTGAATACGTGCAGAGAGCCAGAATTTGGCTCCAAAATATGGCTCAGGCCTCGAAATTGGTTTGTTTGGGATATTTTGAAAACCGGAGGGAGGTTTGGGACAAATGTGACCAAACGCCGCTTTCAGTACCTGGCATATGTTTGGTATAAAAAGTCGTAATTTCAAACTGCGAATACGTGCAAAGAGCCAGACTTTGGCTCCAAAATATGGCTCAGGCCTCGAAATTGGGATATTTGGGATATTTTGAAAACTGAAGGGGAGTTTGTGCAAAATGTGACTCACTGCCGCTTTCAGTACTTGGCATATGTTGGGTATAAAATTCGTAATATCAAACTGCGAATACTTGCAGAGAGCCAGAATTTAGCTCCAAAATATGGCTCAGGCCTCGATATAGGGATGTTTGGGATATTTTGAAAACTGCAGGAAGGTTTTGGACAAATGTGACCAAACGCCGCTTTCAGTACTTCGCATATGTTGGGTATAAAAAAGTCGTAATTTCAAACTGCGAATACGTGCAGAGAGCCAGAATTTGGCTCAAAAATATAGCTCAGGCCTCGAAATTGGGATGTTTGGGATATTTTGAAAACTGTAGGGGAGTTTGTTCAAAATGTGACTCACTGCCGCTTTCAGTACTTGGCATATGTTGGGTATAAAAAAGTAGCAATTTCAAACTGCGAATACGTGCAGAGATCCAGAATTTGGCTCCAAAATATGGCTCAGGCCTCGAAATTGAGAAATTTGGAATATTTCGAAAACTGCAGGGGAGTTTGTGCAAAATGTGACTCACTGCCGCTTTCAGGACTTGGCATATGTTAGGTATAAAAAGTCGTAATATCAAACTGCGAATACGTGCCGAGAGCCAGAATTTGGCTCCAAAATATGGCTCAGGCTTCTATATTGGGATGTTTGGGATATTTTGAAAACTGCAGGAAGATTTGGGACAAATGTGACCAAACGCCACTTTCAGTACTTGGCATATGTTGGGTATAAAAAGACGTTATTTCAAACTGCGAATACGTGCAGAGAGCCTAAATTTGACTCCAAAATATGGCTCAGGCCTCGAAATTGGGATGTTTGGGATATTTTGAAAACTGCAGGGGAGTTTGTGCAAAATGTGACTCATTGCCGCTTACAGTACTTGGCATATGTTGGGTATAATAAGTTGTAATTTCAAACTGCGAGTACGTGCAGAGAACCAGAATTTGGCTCCAAAATATGGCTCAGGCCTCGATATTGGGATATTTTGAAAACTGCAAGGGGGATTGGGACAAATATGACCAAACGCCGCTTTCAGTACTTGGCATATGTTGGGTATAAAATGATGTAATTTCAAACTGCGAATACGTGTAGAGAGCCAGAATTTGGCTCCAAAATATGGCTCAGGCCTCGAAATTGGGATATATGCGTTATTTTGAAAACTGGAGGGGAGTTTGGGCAAAATATGACTCTGCTGCTTTCAGTATATGTTGGGTATAAAAAAGTCGCAATTTCAAACTGCGAATACGTGCAGAGATCCAGAATTTGGCTCCAAAATATGGCTCAGGCCTCGAAATTGAGATATTTGGGATATTTTGAAAACTGCAGGGAGGTTTGGGACAAATGTGACCAAACGCCGCTTTCAGTACTTGACATATGTTTGGTAAAAAAAGTGGTAATTTCAAACTGCGAATACGCGCAAAGAGCCAGAATTTGGCTCCAAAATATGACTCAGGCCTCGAAATTGGGAAGTTTGGGATATTTTGAAAACTGCAGGGGAGTTTGGGACAAATATGACCAAATGCCGCTTTCAGTACTTGACATATGTTGGGTATAAAAAAGTCGCAATTTCAAACTGCGAATACGTGCAGAGAGCCAGAATTTGGCTCCAAAATATGGCTCAAGCCTCGAAATTGGGATATTTGGGATATTTTGAAAACTGCAAGGAGGTTTGGGACAAATGTGACCAAACGCCGCTTTCAGTACTTGACATATGTTTGGTAAAAAAAGTTGTAATTTCAAACTGCGAATACACGCAAAGAGCCAGAATTTGGCTCCAAATTATGGCTCAGGCCTCGAAATTGGGATGTTTGGGATATTTTGAAAACTGCAGGGAGGTTTGGGACAAATGTGACCAAACGCCGCTTTCAGTACTTGACATATGTTTGGTAAAAAAAGTGGTATTTTCAAACTGCGAATACGCGCAAAGAGCCAGAATTTGGCTCCAAAATATGACTCAGGCCTCGAAATTGGGAAGTTTGGGATATTTTGAAAACTGCAGGGGAGTTTGGGACAAATATGACCAAATGCCGCTTTCAGTACTTGACATATGTTGGGTATAAAAAAGTCGCAATTTCAAACTGCGAATACGTGCAGAGAGCCAGAATTTGGCTCCAAAATATGGCTCAAGCCTCGAAATTGGGATATTTGGGATATTTTGAAAACTGCAAGGAGGTTTGGGACAAATGTGACCAAACGCCGCTTTCAGTACTTCGCATATGTTGGGTATAAAAATTCGTAATTTCAAGCTGCGAATACGTGCAGAGTGCCAGAATTTGGCTCCAAAATATGGCTCAGGCCTCGAAATTGGTTTGTTTGGGATATTTTGAAAACTGGAGGGAGGTTTGTGACAAATGTGACCAAATGCCGCTTTCAGTACTTGGCATATTTTGGGTATAAAAAGTCGTAATTTCAAACTGCGAATACGTGCAGAGAGCCAGAATTTGGCTCCAAAATATGGCTCATACCTCGAAATTGGGTCTTTTGGGATATTTTGAAAACTGCAGGGATGTTTGGAACAAATGTGACCAAACGCCGCTTTCAGTACATGGCATATGTTGGGTATAAAAAGATATAATTTCAAACTGCGAATACGTGCAGAGATCCAGAATTTGGCTCCAAAATATGGCTCTGGCCTCGATATTGGGATGTTTGGGATATTATGAAAACTGCAGGAAGATTTGGGACAAATGTGACGAAACGCTACTTTTAGTACTTGGCATATGTTGGGTATAAAAAGTCGTTATTTCAAACTGCGAATACGTGCAGAGAGCCTGAAGTTGGCTCCAAAATATGGCTCAGGCTTCGAAATTTGGATGTTTGGGATATTTTGAAAACTGCAGGGGAGTTTGTGCAAAATGTGACTCACTGCCGCGTCCAGTACTTGGCATATGTTGGGTATAAAAAGTCGTAATATCAAACTGCGAATACGTGCAGAGAGCCAGAATTTGGCTCCAAAATATGGCTCAGGCCTCGAAATTGGGATATTTGGGATATTTTGAAAACTGGAGGGAGGTTTGGGACAAATGTGACCAAACGCTGCTTTCAGTACGTGGCGTATGTTGGGTATAAAAAATTCGCAATTTCAAACTGCGAATACGTGCAGAGAGCCAGAATTTAACTCCAAAATATTGCTCAGGCCTCGAAATTGGGATGTTTGGGATATTTTGAAAACTGCAGGGGGGATTGTGCAAAATGTGACTCACTGCCTCTTTCAGTACTTGGCATATGTTGGGTATAAAAGGTCGTAATTTAAAACTGCGAATACGTGCAGAGAGCCAGAATTTGGCTCCAAAATAATGCTCAGGCCTCGAAATTGGGATGTTTAGGATATTTTGAAAACTGCAGGGGAGTGTGTGCAAAATGTGACTCACTGCCGCTTTCAGTACTTGGCATATGTTGGGTATAAAAATCGTAATATCAAACTGCGAATACATGTAGAGAGCCAGAATTTGGCTCCAAAATATATCTCAGGCCTCGAAATTGGGATGTTTGGGATATTTTGAAAACTGGAGGGAGGTTTGGAACAAATGTGACCAAACGCCGCTTTCAGCACTTGGCATATATTGGGTATAAAAAAGTCGCAATTTCAAACTGCGAATACGTGCAGAGAGCCAGAATTTAGCTCCATAATACGGCTCAGGTCTCGAAATTGGGATATTTGGGATATTTTGAAAACTGCAGGGGAGTTTGCGCAAAATGTGACTCACTGCCTCTTTCAGTACTTGGCATATGTTGGGTATAAAATGTCGTAATATTAAACTGCGAATCCGTGCAGAGATCTAGAATTTGGCTCCAAAATATGGCTCAGGCATCGAAATTGGGTCTTTTGGGATATTTTGAAAACTGGAGGGATGTTTGGAACAAATGTGACCAAACGCCGCTTTCAGCACTTGGCATATATTGGGTATAAAAAGATATAATTTCAAACTGCGAATACGTGCAGAGAGCCAGAATTTAGCTCCATAATACGGCTCAGGTCTCGAAATTGGGATATTTGGGATATTTCGAAAACTGCAGGGGAGTTTGTGCAAAATGTGACTAAATGCCGCTTTCAGGACTTGGCATATGTTGGGTATAAAAAGTCGTAATATCAAACTGCGAATCCGTGCAGAGAGCCAGAATTTGGCTCCAAAATATGGCTCAGGCCTCGAAATTGGGATATTTGGGATATTTTGAAAACTGCAAGGATGTTTGGAACAAATGTGATCAAACGCCGCTTTCAGGACTTGGCATATGTTGGGTATAAAAAGTCGTAATTTAAAACTGCGAATACGCGCAGAGAGCCAGAATTTGGCTCCAAAATATGACTCAGGCCTCGAAATTGGGAAGTTTAGGATATTTTGAAAACTGCAGGGGAGTTTAAGACAAATATGACCAAACGCCGCTTTCAGGACTTGGCATATGTTGGGTAAAAAAAGTCGCAATATCAAACTGCGAATACGTGCATAGAGCCAGAATTTGGCTCCAAATTATGGCTCAGGCCTCGAAATCGGGATGTTTGGGATATTTTGAAAACTGCAGGGAGGTTTGGGACAAATGTGACCAAAACCCGCTTTCAGTACTTGGCATATGTTGGTATAAAAAGTCGCAATATCAAACTGCGAATACGTGCAAAGAGCAAGAATTTGGCTCCATAATATGGCTCAGGCCTCAAAATTGGGATATTTGGAATATTTTGAAAACTGCAAGGGAGTTTGTGCAAAATGTGACTAATTGCCGCTTTCAGGACTTGCCATATGTTGGGTATAAAAATTCATAATTTAAAACTGCGAATATGCGCAGAGAGCCAGAATTTGGCTCCAAAATATGACTCAGGCCTCGAAATTGGGACGTTTAGGATATTTTGAAAACTGCAGGGGAGTTTGTGCAAAATGTGACTAATTGCCGCTTTCAGGACTTGGCATATGTTGGGTATAAAAAGTCGTAATATCAAACTGCGAATCCGTGCAGAGAGCCAGAATTTGGCTCCAAAATATGACTCAGGCCTCGAAATTGGGAAGTTTAGGATATTTTGAAAACTGCAGGGGAGTTTATGACAAATATGACCAAACGCCGCTTTCAGTACTTGGCATATATTGGGTATAAAAAAGTCGCAACTTCAAACTGCGAATACATGCAGAGAGCCAGAATTTAGCTCCATAACACGGCTCTGGTCTCGAAATTGGGACATTTGGGATATTTTGAAAACTGCAGGGGAGTTTGTGCAAAATATGACTCACTGCTTCTTTCAGTACTTGGCATATGTTGGGTATAAAAAGTCGTAATATTAAACTGCGAATCCGTGCAGAGAGCCAGAATTTGGCTCCAAAATATGGCTCAGACCTCGAAATTGTGATATTTGGGATATTTTGAAAACTGCAAGGATGTTTGGAACAAATGTGATCAAACGCCGCTCTCAGGACTTGGCATATGTTGGGTATAAAAAGTCGTAATTTAAAACTGCGAATACGCGCAGAGAGCCAGAATTTGGCTCCAAAATATGACTCAGGCCTCGAAATTGGGAAGTTTAGGATATTTTGAAAACTGCAGGGGAGTTTAAGACAAATATGACCAAACACCGCTTTCAGTACTTGGAAAATGTAGGTAATAAAAATTCGCAATTTCAAACAGCGAATACGTGCAGAGAGCCAGAATTTGGCTCCAATATATGGCTCAGGCCTCGAAATTGGGATGTTTGGGATATTTTGAAAACTGCAGAGGAGTTTGTGCAAAATGTGACTAATTGCCGCTTTCAGGACTTGGCATATGTTGGGTATAAAAAGCCGTAATTTAAAACTGCGAATACGTGCAGAGAGCCAGAATTTGGCTCCAAAATATTGCTCGGGCCTCGAAATTGGGATGTTTGGGATATTTTGAAAACTTGAGGGAGGTTTGGGACAAATGTGACGAAACGCCGTTTTCAGTACTTGGCATATATTGGGTATAAAAAAGTCGCAATTTCAAACTGCGAATACGTGCAGAGAGCCAGAATTTGGCTCCAAAATATGACTCAGGCCTCGATATTGGGATGTTTGGGATATTATGAAAACTGCAGGAAGATTTGGGACAAATGTGATGAAACGCCACTTTTGGTACTTGGCATATGTTGGGTATAAAAAGTCGTAATATCAAACTGCGAATACGTGCAGAGAGCCAGAATTTGGCTCCAAAATATGGCTCAGGCCTCGAAATTGGGATATTTGGGATATTTTGAAAACTGGAGGGAGGTTTGGGACAAATGTGACCAAACGCTTCATTCAGTACGTGGCGTATGTTGGGTATAAAAAAATAGCAATTTCAAACTGCGAATACGTGCAGAGAGCCAGAATTTAGCTCCAATATATGGCTCAGGCCTCGAAATTGGTATGTTTGGGATATTTTGAAAACTGCAGGGGAGTTTGTGCAAAATGTGACTAATTGCCGCTTTTAGGACTTGGCATATGTTGGGTATAAAAAGCCGTAATTTAAAACTGCGAATACGTACAGAGAGCCAGAATTTGGCTCCAAAATAATGTTCGGGCCTCGAAATTGGGATGTTTGGGATATTTTGAAAACTTGAGGGAGGTTTGGGACAAATGTGACCAAACGCCGTTTTCCGTACTTGGCATATATTGGGTATAAAAAAGTCGCAATTTCAAACTGCGAATACGTGCAGAGAGCCAGAATTTGGCTCCAAAATATGACTCTGGCCTCGATATTGGGATGTTTGGGATATTATGAAAACTGCAGGAAGATTTGGGACAAATGTGATGAAAACCCACTTTTGGTACTTGGCATATGTTGGGTATAAAAAGTCGTAATATCAAACTGCGAATACGTGCAGAGAGCCAGAATTTGGCTCCAAAATATGGCTCAGGCCTCGAAATTGGGATATTTGGGATATTTTGAAAACTGTAGGGAGGTTTGGGACAAATGTGACCAAACGCTTCATTCAGTACGTGGCGTATGTTGGGTATAAAAAAATAGCAATTTCAAACTGCGAATACGTGCAGAGAGCCAGAATTTAGCTCCAATATATGGCTCAGGCCTCGAAATTGGGATGTTTGGGATATTTTGAAAACTGCAGGGGAGTTTGTGCAAAATGTGACTAATTGCCGCTTTTAGGACTTGGCATATGTTGGGTATAAAAAGCCGTAATTTAAAACTGCGAATACGTACAGAGAGCCAGAATTTGGCTCCAAAATAATGTTCGGGCCTCGAAATTGGGATGTTTGGGATATTTTGAAAACTTGAGGGAGGTTTGGGACAAATGTGACCAAACGCCGTTTTCAGTACTTGGCATATATTGGGAATAAAAAAGTCGCAATTTCAAACTGCGAATACGTGCAGAGAGCCAGAATTTGGCTCCAAAATATGGCTCAGGCCTCGATATTGTGATGTTTGGGATATTATGAAAACTGCAGGAAGATTTGGGACAAATGTGACCAAACGCCGCTTTCAGTACTTGGCATATGTTGGTATAAAAAGTCGCAATATCAAACTGCGAATACGTGCAAAGAGCCAGAATTTGGCTCCAAAATATGGCTCAAGGCTCGAAATTGGGATATTTGGGATATTTCGAAAACTGCAGGGGAGTTTGTGCAAAATGTGACTCACTGTCGCTTTCAGGACTTGGCATATGTTGGGTATGAAAAGTCGTAATATCAAACTGCGAATACGTGCAGAGAGCCAGAATTTGGCTCCAAAATATGGCTCAGGCCACGATATTGGGATGTTTGGTGTATTTTGAAAACTGCAGGAAGATTTGGGACAAATGTGACCAAACGCCACTTTCAGTACTTGGCATATGTTGGGTATAAAAAGTCGTTACTTCAAACTGCGAATAAGAGCAGAGAGCCTGAATTTGGCTCCAAAATATGGCTCAGGCCTCGAAATTGGGATGTTTGGGATATTTTGAAAACTGCAGGGGAGTTTGTGCAAAATGAGACTCACTGTCGCTTTCAGTACTTGGCATATGTTGGGAATAATAAGTTGTAATTTCAAACTGTGAATACGTGCAGAGAGCCAGAATTTGGCTCCAAATTATGGCTCAGGCCTCGATATTGGGATTTGGGATATTTTGAAAACTGCAGTGATGGTTGGGACAAATGTGACCAAACGCCGTTTTCAGTACTTGGCATATATTGGGTATAAAAAATTCGCAATTTCAAACTGCGAATACGTGCAGAGAGCCAGAATTTGGCTCCAAAATATGGCTGAGGCCTCGAAATTGGGATGTTTGGGATATTTTGAAAACTGCAGGGGGGATTGTGCAAAATGTGACTCACTGCCTCTTTCAGTACTTGGCATATGTTGGGTATAAACAGTCGTAATTTAAAACTGCGAATACGTGCAGAGATCCAGAATTTGGCTCCAAAATATGGCTCAGGCCTCGAAATTGGGTCTTTTGGGATATTTTGAAAACTGGAGGGATGTTTGGAACAAATGTGACAAAACGCCGCTTTCAGTACTTGGCATATGTTGGGTATAAAAAGATATAATTTCAAACTGCGAATACGTGCAGAGATCCAGAATTTGGCTCCAAAATATGACTCAGGCCTCGAAATTGAGATATTTGGGATATTTCGAAAACTGCAGGGGAGTTTGTTCAAAATGTGACTCACTGCCGCTTTCAGGACTTGGCATATGTTGGGTAAAAAAAGTCGCAATATCAAACTGCGAATACGTGCATAGAGCCAGAATTTGGCTCCAAATTATGGCTCAGGCCTCGAAATCGGGATGTTTGGGATATTTTGAAAACTGCAGGGAGGTTTGGGACAAATGTGACCAAACGCCGCTTTCAGTACTTGGCATATGTTGGTATAAAAAGTCGCAATATCAAACTGCGAATACGTGCAAAGAGCAAGAATTTGGCTCCATAATATGGCTCAGGCCTCGAAATTGGGATATTTGGGATATTTTGAAAACTGCAAGGGAGTTTGGGCAAAATGTGACTAATTGCCGCTTTCAGGACTTGGCATATGTTGGGTATAAAAAGTCGTAATATCAAACTGCGAATCCGTGCAGAGAGCCAGAATTTGGTTCAAAAATATGGCTCAGGCCTCGAAATTGGGATATTTAGGGTATTTTGAAAACTGCAAGGATGTTTGGAACAAATGTGATCAAACGCCGCTTTCAGGACTTTGCATATGTTGGGTATAAAAAGTCGTAATTTAAAACTGCGAATACGCGCAGAGAGCCAGAATTTGGCTCCAAAATATGACTCAGGCCTCGAAATTGCGATGTTTAGGATATTTTGAAAACTGCAGGGGAGTTTAAAACAAATATGAACAAACGCCGCTTTCAGTACTTGGCATATGTTGGGCATAAAAAAGTCGCAATTTCAAACAGCGAATACGTGCAGAGAGCCAGAATTTAGCTCCAATATATGGCTCAGGCCTCGAAATTGGGATGTTTGGGATATTTTGAAAACTGCAGGGGAGTTTGTGCAAAATGTGACTAATTGCCGCTTTCAGGACTTGGCATATGTTGGGTATAAAAAGCCGTAATTTAAAACTGCGAATACGTGCAGAGAGCCAGAATTTGGCTCCAAAATAATGTTCGGGCCTCGAAATTGGGAGGTTTGGGACAAATGTGACCAAACGCCATTTTCAGTACTTGGCATATATTGGGTATAAAAAAGTCGCAATTTCAAACTGCGAATACGTGCAGAGAGCCAGAATTTGGCTCCAAACGATGGCTCAGGCCTCGATATTGGGATGTTTGGGATATTATGAAAACTGCAGGAAGATTTGGGACAAATGTGACCAAACGCCACTTTTAGTACTTGGCATATGTTGGGTATAAAAAGTCGTTATTTCAAACTGCGAATACGTGCAGAGAGCCTGAAGTTGGCTCCAAAATATGGCTCAGGCCTCGAAATTTGGATGTTTGGGATATTTTGAAAACTGCAGGGGAGTTTGTGCAAAATGTGACTCACTGCCGCGTCCAGTACTTGGCATATGTTGGGTATAAAAAGTCGTAATATCAAACTGCGAATACGTGCAGAGAGCCAGAATTTGGCTCCAAAATATGGCACAGGCCTCGAATTTGGAATGTTTGGGATATTTTGAAAACTGCGGGGGAGTTTGTGCAAAATGTGACTAATTGCCGCTTTCAGGACTTGGCATATGTTGGGTATAAAAAGCCGTAATTTAAAACTGCGAATACGTGCAGAGAGCCAGAATTTAGCTCCATAATACGGCTCAGGTCTCGAAATTGGGATATTTGGGATATTTTAAAAACTGCAAGGGAGTTTGTTCAAAATGTGACTCACTGCCTGTTTCAGTACTTTGCATATGTTGGGTATAAAAAGTCGTAATATCAAACTGCGCATCCGTGCAGAGTGACAGAATTTGGCTCCAAAATATGGCTCAGGCCTCGAAATTGGGATATTTGGGATATTTTGAAAACTGCAGGGATGTTTGGAACAAATGTGACCAAACGCCGCTTTCAGTACTTGGCATATGTTGGGTATAAAAAAATATAATTTCAAACTGCGAATACGTGCAGAGAGCCAGAATTGGGCTCCAAAATATGGCTCAGGCCTCGAAATTGGGATATTTGCTTTATTTTGAAAACTGGAGGGGAGTTTGGGCAAAATTTGACTCACTGCCGCTTTCAATATTGGCATATATTGGGTATAAAAAAGTCGCAATTTCAAACTGCGAATACGTGCAGAAATCCAGAATTTGGCTCCAAAATATTGCTCAGGCCTCGAAATTGAGATATTTGGGATATGTCGAAAACTGCAGGGGAGTTTGGGACAAATGTGACCAAATGCCGCTTACAAGTACTTGGCATATGTTGGTATAAAAAATTCGCAATTTCAAACTGCGAATATGTGCAAAGAGCCAGAATTTGGCTCCATAATATGGCTCATGCCTCGATATTGGGATATTTGGGATATTTTGAAAAATGCAGGGGAGTTTGTGCAAAATGTGACTCTCTGCCGCTTTCAGGACTTGGCATAAGTTGGGTATAAAAAAGTCGCAATTTCAAACTGCGAATACGCGCAGAGAGCCAGAATTTGGCTCCAAAATATGACTCAGGCCTCGAAATTGGGAAGTTTGGGATATTTTGAAAACTGCAGGGGAGTTTAAGACAAATATGACAAAACGTCGCTTTCAGTACTTGACATATGTTGGGTATAAAAAACTCGCAATTTCAAACTGCGAATACTTGCAGAGAGCCAGAATTAGGCTCCAAAATTTGGCTTAGGCCTCGAAATTGGGATGTTTGGGATATTTTGAAAACTGCAGGGGACTTTGGGACAAATATGACCAAACGCCGCTCTCAGTACTTGGCATATGTTGGGTATAAAAAGTCGTAATATCAAACTGCGAATACATGCAGAGAGCCTGAATTTGGCTCCAAAATATGGCTCAGGCCTCGAAATTGGGATATTTGGGATATTTTGAAAACTGCAGGGAGGTTTGGGACAAATGTGACCAAACGCCGCTTTCAGTACTTCGCATATGTTGGGTATAAAAAGTCGTAATTTCAAACTGCGAATACGTGCAGAGAGCCAGAATTTGGCTCCAAAATATGACTCAGGCCTCGAAATTGGTTTGTTTGGGATATTTTGAAAACTGGAGGGAGGTTTGGGACAAATGTGACCAAACGCCGCTTTCAGTACTTGGCATATGTTGGGTATAAAAAGTCGTAATTTCACACTGCGAGTACGTGCAGAGAGCCAGAATTTGGCTCCAAAATATGGCTCAAGGCTCGAAATTGGGATATTTGGGATATTTCGAAAATTGCAGGGGAGTTTGTGCAAAATGTGACTCACTGCCGCTTTCAGGACTTGGCATATGTTGGGTATAAAAAGTCATAATATCAAACTGCGAATACGTGCAGAGAGACAGAATTTGGCTCCAAAATATGGCTCAGGCCTCGAAATTGATATATTTGGGATATTTTGAAAACTGGAGGGAGGTTTGGGACAAATGTGACCAAACGCTGCTTTCAGTACGTGGCGTATGTTGGGTATAAAAAAGTCGCAATTTCAAACTGCGAATACGTGCAGAAAGCCAGAATTTGGCTCCAAAATATGGCTCAGGCCTCGATTTTGGGATGTTTATGATATTTTGAAAACTGCAGGGGGGGATTGGGACAAATGTGACCAAACGCCACTTTCAGTACTTGGCATATGTTGGGTATAAAATTCGTTATTTCAAACTGTGAATACGTGCACAGAGCCTTAATTTGGCTCTAAAATATGGCTCAGGCCTCGAAATTGGGATGTTTGGGATATTTTGAAAACTGCAGGGGAGTTTGTGCAAAATGTGACTTATTGCCGCTTTCAGTACTTGGCATATGTTGGGTATAATAAGTTGTAATTTCAAACTGCGAATACGTGCAGAGAGCCAGAATTTGGCTCCAAAATATGGCTCAGGCCTCGATATTGGGATATTTGGGATATTTTGAAAACTGCAGGGGGGATTGGGACAAATGTGACCAAACGCCGCTTTCAGAACTTGGCATATGTTGGGTATAAAAAGTCGTAATATCAAACTGCGAATACGGGCTGAGAGCCAGAATTTGGCTCCAAAATATGGCTCAGGCCTCGAAATTGGGATATTTGGGATATTTTGAAAATTGCAGTGAGGTTTGGGACAAATGTGACCAAATGCCGCTTCCAGCACTTGGCAAATGTTGGGTATAGGAAAGTCGCAATTTCAAACTGCGAATACGTGCAGAGAGCCAGAATTTGGCTCCAAAATATGGCTCAGGCCTCGAAATTGGAATATTTCGAAAACTGCAGGGGAGTTTGTTCAAAATGTAACTCATTGCCGCTTTCAGTACTTGGCATATGTTGGGTATAATAAGTTGTAATTTCAAACTGCGAATACGTGCAGAGAGCCAGAATTTGAATCCAAAATATGGCTCAGGCCTCGAAATTGGGATATTTGGGATATATTGAAAACTGCAGAGGGGTTTGGGACATATGTGACCAAACGCCGCTTCCAGCACTTGGCATATGTTGGGTATAGGAAAGTCGCAATTTCAAACTGCGAATACGTGCAGAGAGCCAGAATTTGGCTCCAAAATATGGCTCAGGGCCTCGAAATTGGGATATCTGGGATATTTTGAAACCTACAGGGGAGTTTGACCAAATTGTGACTCTGCCGTTTTCAGGACATGGCATATGTTGGGTATAAAAAGTCGTAATTTAAAACTGCGAATACATGCAAAGAGCCAGAATTTGGCTTCAAAATATGGCTCAGGACTCGATATTGGGATATTTGGGATATTTTGAAAACTGCAGGGAGGTTTGAGACAAATGTGACCAAACGCCGCTTTCAGTCCTTTGCATATGTTGGGTATAAAAAAGTCGAAATTTCAAACTGCGAATACGTGCAGAGAGCCAGAATTTGACTCCAAAATATGGCTCAGGCCTCGAAATTGGGATATTTGGGATATTTTGAAAACTGCAGGGGAGTTTGTGCAAAATGTAACTCATTGCCTCTTTCAGTACTTGGCATATGTTGGGTATAATAAGTTGTAATTTCAAACTGCGAATACGTGCAGAGAGCCAGAATTTGGCTCCAAAATATGGCTCAGTCCTCTATATTGAGATATTTGGGATATTTTGAAAACTGCAGGGGGGATTGGGACAAATGTGACCAAACGCCACTTTCAGTACTTCACATATGTTGGGTATGAAAAAGTCGTAATTTCAAACTGCGAATACGTTCAGAGAGCCAGAATTTGGCTCTAAAATATGGCTCAGGCGTCGAAATTGGGATGTTTGGGATATTTTGAAAAATGCAGGGGAGTTTGTTCCAAATGTGACTCACTGCCACTTTCAATACTTAGCATATGTTGGGTGTAAAAAGTCGTAATATCAAACTGCGAATACGTGCATAGAGCCAGAATTTGGCTCCAAAATATGGCGCAGACCTGAAAATTGGAATGTTTGGGATATATCGGAAACTGCAGGGGAGTTTGTGCAAAATGTGACTCACTGCCGTGTCCCGTACTTGGCATATGTTGGGTATAAAAAGTCGTAATATCAAACTGCGAATACGTGCAGAGAGCCAGAATTTGGCTCCAAAATATGGCTCAGGGCCTCGAAATTGGCATATTTGGGATATATCGGAAACTGCAGGGGAGTTTGTGCAAAATGTGACTCACTGCCGTGTCCAGTACTTGGCATATGTTGGGTATAAAAAGTCGTAATATCAAACTTCGAATACGTGCAGAGAGCCAGAATTTGGCTCCAAAATATGGCTTAGGCCTCGAAATTGGGATATTTGGGATATTTTAAAAACTGGAGGGAGGTTTGGGACAAATGTCACAAAACGCCGCTTTCAGCACTTGGCATATATTGGGTATATAAAAGTCATAATTTCAAACTGCGAATATTTGCATAGAGCCAGAATTTGGCTCCAAAATATGACTCAGGCCTCGAAATTGGGATATTTGGGATATTTTGAAAACTGCAGGGAGATTTGGGACAAATGTGACCAAATGCCGCTTTCAGTACTTGGCATATGTTGGGTATAAAAAGTCATTATTTTAAACTGCGAATACGTGCAGAGAGCCAGAATTTGGCTCCAAAATATGGCTCAGGCCTCGAAATTGGGATATTTGGGATATTTCTAAAACTGCAGGGGAGTTTGTGCAAAATGTGACTCACTGCCGCGTCCAGTACTTGGCATATGTTGGGTATAAAAAGTCGTAATATCAAACTGCGAATACGTGCAGAGAGCCAGAATTTGGCTCCAAAATATGGCTCAGGCCTCGAAATTGGGATATTTGGGATATTTTGAAAACTGCAGGGAGGTTTGGGACAAATGTGACCAAACGCCGCTTTCTGTATTTGGCATATGTTGGGTATAAAAAAGTCGCAATTTCAAACTGTGAATACGTGCAGAAGCCAGAATTTGGCTCCAAAATATGGCTCAGGCCTCGAAATTGGGATATTTGGGATATTTTGAAAACTGCAGGGATGTTTGGAACAAATGTAACCAAACGTCGCTTTCAGTACTTGGCATATGTTGGGTATAAAAAGATGCAATTTCAAACAGCGAATACGTGCAGAGAGCCAGAATTTGGCTCCAAAATATGGCTCAGGCCTCGAAATTGGGATGTTTGGGATATTTTGAAAACTGCAGGGGTTGTTTGTGCAAAATGTGACTCACTGCTGCGTCCAGTACTTGGCATATGTTGGGTATAAAAAGTCGTAATATCAAACTGCGAATACGGGCAGAGAGCCAGAATTTGGCTCCAAAATATGGCTCAGGCCTCGAAATTGGGATATTTGCGATATTTTGAAAACTGCAGGGAGGTTTGGGACAAATGTGACCAAACGCCGGTTTTAGTACTTGGCATATGTTGGGTATAAAAAAGTCGCAATTTCAAACTGTGAATACGTGCAGAGAGCCAGAATTTGGCTCCAAAATATGGGTCAGGCCTCGATATTGAGATATTTGGGATCTTTCGAATACTGCAGGGGAGTTTGTGCAAAATGTGACTCACTGCCGCTTTCAGGACTTGGCATATGTTGGGTATAAAAATTCGTAATATCAAACTGCGAATACGTGCATAGAGCCAGAATTTGGCTACAAAATATGGCTCAGGTCTCGAAATTGGGATGTTTGGGATATTTTAAAAACTGGAGGGAAGTTTGGGACAAGTGTGACAAAACGCCGCTTTCAGCACTTGGCATATATTGGGTATAAAAAAGTCGCAATTTCAAACTGCGAATACATGCATAGAGCCAGAATTTGGCTCCAAAATATGGCACAGGCCTCGATATTGGGATGTTTGGGATATTTTGAAAACTGCAGGAAGATTTGAGACAAATGTGACCAAACGCCGCTTTCAGGTCTTGGCATATGTTGGGTATAAAAATTCATTATATTAAACTGCGAATACGTGCAGAGAGCCAGAATTTGGCTCCAAAATATGGCTCAGGCCTCGAAATTGGGATATTTGGGATATTTCGAAAACTGCAGGGGAGTTTGTGCAAAATGTAACTCATTGCCGCTTTCAGTACTTGGCATATGTTGGGTATAATAAGTTGTAATTTCAAACTGCGAATACGTGCAGAAAGCCAGAATTTGGCTCCAAAATATGGCTCAGGCCTCGATATAGGGATGTTTGGGATATTTTGAAAACTGCTGGAAGGTTTCGGACAAATGTGACCAAACGCCGCTTTCAGTACTTCGCATATGTTGTGTATAAAAAAGTCGTAATATCAAACTGCGAATACGTGCAGAGAGCCAGAATTTGGCTCTAAAATATGGCTCAGGCCTCGAAATTGGGATATTTGGGATATTTCGAAAACTGCAGGGGAGTTTGTGCAAAATGTGACTCACTGCCGCTTTCAGGACTTGGCATATGTTGGGTATAAAAAGTCGTAATATCAAACTGCGAATACGTGCATAGAGCCAGAATTTGGCTCCAAAATATGGCTCAGGTCTCGAAATTGGGATGTTTGGGATATTTTAAAAACTGGAGGGAGGTTTGGGACAAATGTGACAAAACGCCGCTTTCAGCACTTGGCATATATTGGTTATAAAAAATCGCAATTTCAAACTGCGAAAACGTGCAGAGAGCCTGAATTTGGCTCCAAAATATGGCTCAGGCCTCGAAATTGGGATATTTGGGATATTTTGAAAACTGGAGGGGAGTTTGTGCAAAATGTGACTCACTGCCGCTTTCGGTACTTGGCATATGTTGGGTATAATATTCTTAATATCAAACTGTGAATACTTGCAGAGAGCCAGAATTTGGCTCCAAAATATGGCTCAGGCCTCGATATAGGGATGTTTGGGATATTTTGAAAACTGCAGGAAGGTTTGGGATAAATGTGACCAAACGCCGCTTCCAGCACTTGGCATATGTTGGGTATAAAAAAGTCGCAATTTCAAACTGCGAATACGTGCAGAGAGCCAGAATTTAGCTCCAAAATATGGCTCAGGCGTCAAAATTGAGATGTTTGGGATATTTTGAAAACTGCAGGGGAGTTTGTGCAAAATGTGACTCACTGCCGCTTTCAGTACTTGGCATATGTTGGGTATAAAAATTCGTAATATCAAACTGCGAATACGTGCATAGAGCCAGAATTTGGCTCCAAAATATGGCTCAGGCCTCGAAATTGGAATGTTTGGGATATTTTGAAAACTGCAGGGAGGTTTGGGACAAATGTGATCAAACGCCACTTTCAGTACTTGGCATATGTTGGGTATAAAAAAGTCGCAATTTCAAACTGTGAATGCGTGCAGAGAGCCAGAATTTGGCTCCAAAATATGGCTCAGGCCTCGAAATTGGGATATTTGGGATATTTCGAAAACTGCAGGGGAGTTTGTGCAAAATGTGACTCACTGCCGCTTTCAGGACTTGGCGTATGTTGGGTATAAAAAGTCGTAATATCAAACTGCGAATACGTGCATAGAGCCAGAATTTGGCTCCAAAATATGGCTCAGGCCTCGAAATTGGAATGTTCGGGATATTTTGAAAACTGCAGGGAGGTTTGGGACAAATGTGACAAAACGCCGCTTTCAGCTTTTGGCAAATATTGGGTATAAAAAATTCGCAATTTCAAACTGCGAAAACGTGCAGAGAGCCTGAATTTGGCTCCAAAATATGGCTCAGGCCTCGAAATTGGGATATTTGAAATATTTTGAAAACTGGAGGGGAGTTTGTGCAAAATGTGACTCACTGCCGCTTTCAGTACTTGGCATATGTTGGGTATAAAATTCGTAATATCATACTGTGAATACTTGCAGAGAGCCAGAAATTGGCTCCAAAATATGGCTCAGGGCCTCGATATAGGGATGTTTGGGATTTTTGAAAACTGCAGGAAGGTTTGGGACAAATGTGACCAAACGCCGCTTCCAGCACTTGGCATATGTTGGGTATAAAAAAGTAGCAATTTCAAACTGCGAATACGTGCAGAGAGCCAGAATTTAGCTCCAAAATATGGCTCAGGGCCTCGAAATTGGGATATCTGGGATATTTTGAAAACTACAGGAGAGTTTGTGCAAATTGTGACTCACTGCCGCGTCCAGTACTTGGCATATGTTGGGTATAAAAAGTCATTATATCAAACTGCGAATACGTGCAGAGAGCCAGAATTTGGCTCCAAAATATAGCTCAGGCCTCGAAATTGGGATACTTCGGATATTTTGAAAACTGCAGGGAGGTTTGGGACAAATGTGACCAAACGCCGCTTTTAGTCCTTTGCATATGTTGGGTATAAAAAAGTCGTAATTTCAAACTGCGAATACGTGCAGAGAGCCAGAATTTGGCTCCAAAATATTGATCAGGCCTCGAAATTGGGATATTTGGGATTTTTTGAAAACTGCAGGGGAGTTTGTGCAAAATGTGACTCACTGCTACTTTCAGGACTTGGCATATGTTGGGTATAAAAAGTCGTAATATCAAACTGCGAATACGTGCATACAGCCAGAAATTGGGTCCAAAATATAGCTCAGGCCTCGAAATTGGGATGTTTGGGATATTTTGAAAACTGGAGGGGAGTTTGTGCAAAATGTGACTCACTGCCGCTTTCAGTACTTGGCATATGTTGGGTATAAAATTCGTAATATCAAACTGCGAATACTTGCAGAGAGCCAGAATTTGGCTCCAAAATATGGCTCAGGCCTCGATATAGGGATGTTTGGTATATTTTGAAAACTGCTGGAAGGTTTCGGACAAATGTGACCAAACGCCGCTTTCAGTACTTCGCATATGTTGGGTATAAAAAAGTCGTAATTTCAAACTGCGAATACGTGCAGAGAGCCGGAATTTGGCTCCAAAATATGGCTCAGGCCTCGAAATTGGGATTCTTGGGATATATTGAAAACTGCAGGGGAGTTTGTTCAAAATGTGACTCACTGCTGCGTCCAGTACTTGGCATATGTTGGGTTTAAAAAGTCGTAATATCAAATTGCGAATACGTGCAGAGAGAAAAAATTTGGCTACAAAATATGGCTCAGGCCTCGTAATTAGGATATTTGGGTTATTTTGAAAACTGCAGGGAGGTTTGGGACAAATGTGACCAAACGTCGCATTCAGTACTTGGCATATGTTGGGTATAAAAAAGTCGCAATTTCAAACTGCGAATACGTGCAGAGAGCCAGATTTGGCTCCAAAATATGGCTGAGGCCTCGAAATTGGGATATTTTGGATATTTCGAAAACTGCAGGGGAGTTTGTGCAAAATATGACTCACTGCCGCTTTCAGTACTTGGCATATGTTGCGTATAAAAAGTCGTAATATCAAACTGCGAATACGTGCATAGAGCCAGAATTTGGCTCCAAAATATGGCTCAGGCCTCGAAATTGGAATGTTTGGGATATTTTGAAAACTGGAGGAAGGTTTGGGACAAATGTGACCAAACTCCGCTTTCAGGACTTGGCATATGTTGGGTATAAAAAAGTCGCAATTTCAAACTACGAATACGTGCAGAGAGCCAGAATTTGGCTCCAAAATATGGCTCAGGGCCTCGAAATTGGGATATCTGGGATATTTTGAAAACTACAGGGGAGTTTGTGCAAATTGTGACTCTGCCGTTTTCAGGACTTGGCATATGTTGGGTATAAAAAGTCGTAATTTAAAACTGCAAATACATGCAAAAAGCCAGAATTTGGCTTCAAAATATGGCTCAGGCCTCGATATTGGGATATTTGGGATATTTTGAAAACTGCAGGGAGGTTTGGGACAAATGTGACCAAACGCCGCTTTCAGTCCTTTGCATATGTTGAGTATAAAAAATTCGTAATTTCAAACTGCGAATACGTGCAGAGAGCCAGAATTTGACTCCAAAATATGGCTGAGGCCTCGAAATTGGGATATTTGAGATATTTTGAAAACTGCAGGGATGTTTGGGACAAATGTGACCAAACGCCGCTTTCAGTACTTGGCATCTGTTGGGTATAAAAAGATGTAATTTCAAACAGCGAATACGTGCAGAGAGCCAGAATTTGGCTCCAAAATATGGCTCAGGCCTCGAAATTGGGATATCTGGGATATTTTGAAAAATTCAGGGGAGTTTGTGCAAAATGTGACTCACTGCCACGTCCAGTACTTGGTATATGTTGGGTATAAAAAGTCGTAATATCAAACTGCGAATACGCGCAGAGAGCCAGAATTTGGCTCCAAAATATGGCTCAGGCCTCGAAATTGGGATATTTGGGATATTTTGAAAACTGCAGGGAGGTTTGGGACAAATGTGACCAAACGCCGCTTTCAGTACTTGGCATATGTTGGGTATAAAAAAGTCGCAATTTCAAACTGTGAATACGTGCAGAGAGCCAGAATTTGGCTCCAAAATATGGCTCAGGCCTCGAAATTGTGATATTTGGGATATTTTGAAAACTGGAGGGGAGTTTGTGCAAAATGTGACTCACTGCCGCTTTCAGTACTTGGCATATGTTTTGTATAATATTCGTAATATCAAACTGTGAATACTTGCAGAGAGCCAGAATTTGGCT